>NC_133647.1:10863652-11083563 GCF_009905375.1 Apium graveolens
GTGATGATGTGGAAGAAAGAAGTAAGGAAAGAAAGGAATGGCAGAAAGGGAACAGAAAGAAGGCCAATGCAAAAAGGAAGATTGTATATGAAAACTGAAGAAACCCAATCAAAATCCAAACCACTACCTTCTATTCTTGAACCCATTGTGCCTGACCCCTTCATAAACATCCATGGTGAAACAATCACTCCTAAGGAGGAACCAATTGATTGGGACACCATCAAATTGCCCACTTTCTTAACCACTTCTCCACCATCAAAGAAACAGAAAAGAAAAATCAAATCAACACCTCCTCTAACCTCAATCAAATTCACTCAGAAGTCTAAGCCTAAGCCACAAACCTCAAAGGATGATTATGTTCACATTTGTGACATAAAGGAATTTACAGACATTGAACTCTATCTGGATGAGCTGGAGGAAGTAAGGGGAATAGATGCCTACAGACAGCTTCCAGAAAGACTAGTGTTCAAATATAAAGGAAATGGGGAAAGGACTTGGCCTCTTTACAGAATTCTGAATGAAGGCTATTCTACCTTGGTTAGAGTCTACTCAGCTATAAAAAGGGATTTTGGCTTTACCAGAACTGCCAAAACTGAGATTCTCAACAAGATTGCCAGCATAAGGAAAACTTGGTGGGAGCCCAATGCCTTGCCTAGAACATTACTCATCCTAGAGAGATGAATTACAGTTCATAAATCACCTCATTGGTTGATGGAGTTCAGAGATAATAAAGGAGTCAAAAAAAATTTCAGACTTGAAGATCAGCTCAAGATTGCCAGTAATGAAACTCTCAAGGATATGCAATCTAAGTTGGACATCAATGAAGAAGATGAAGCTGAATTCTACAGACAACTCCAACTCCAAATAGAGGAGAATGACAGAAGGCTAGGGAAGAAAATAAGAGATCAAAGGAAAAGAAATTAATCTACTCAGGCTAAAGGAGCACCCTTCGAAACAATGTAATTCTTCAATACTATCTCAGTATGCACACTTTTGCAGCACTTTTGAATTTCTACTTTATTTCAGTTCATATGTTTGATAAGTGTTTTGTTATCATCAAGTTAAACCCAAATTTATGCCTACAGTTCTAATAGACATAAATAAGGGGAGATTGTTAGGAATATGTGTATTAGTTTGATGATAAGTTAAACAAAACACTTAAGTAGAAATCTAGTGTTAGTAGCCTCAACGGATAAGACCATTTTGGCTATCCGTTGAAGGAGTAGCTTTACTTAAAAATAAGTTTAGTATTGTAGCACATTTCATTTTCTGTATTTAAATTGTAATTCTTAGATGTTGTGGGAAATTATCAGTCATGTTGGCTACTAGTGGATATGCAAATAGGAGGGCTAATTGTAAATATTTCATGCCTTGTAATTTTGTATAAGTGAAGTAGTATCAACTGATATTAAAGGCCTTCAACGGATGAGAAACAAAGCTTCAACGGATGTCTCTAAAGCTTCAACGGATAACATCCATCAACGGATGAGTGCTTCAACGGATAAAGCTCCAACTGCTAATTCATCAACGGATAAAGCTTCAATGGATAAAGTCATCAACGAATGAAAGCTTCAACGGATGCTTAGTTCAATAGCAGTTGATAGTGACAATTCATAAGCTGACAGAGGCACATGGGTTGACAGAGACAAACTGGAATGTGGCAGCCTCTAGGAGGAATCAAGAAAATGCAGCATTTCCATTCTGGTGCAAACAAGGAAGTATTCAAAGATTCACAGCTAAACCTAAATTGCATTGGATAGAGAAATGAAGAAGAAACATGTAAAGAATCTTTTAATTGTATTTTACAGCTTTTGTCTTCACTTGTAAACTTGGTGATATATAAACCAAGTAGCAGCTAGTAATTAGAGTATGAATTTTCCTGAGCTGTTTAGAAAAATCCAGAGAGAAAATCATCTAGTTTGTACTAGGACGCAGCTGTGATTTAATTTTTTGAATCACAGATTTTCTGAAATAACACATCTCTGGTGGAACAACAAATCCACCAGAAAAGTTTTTAAGTTCTTTGTGTTCTTTACATTTATGTTTGAATATATATCTGTCTAAATTAGCTTCAAGCAATTCACACACATTTGCTCACTAAAACACTTAGCCTTAGAAACTGCACAAAACTTGAAAAAGTTTTGAGATTTACATTCAACCCCCCTTCTGTAAATCTCATTGTTAGTCCACTGGGAATAACATATATAAACCAAGTGTAGCAAGTAGAAGATTTAAAAAAAACTTAGCAAGTATAATTTTCAAAGAGATAGATAAAGCTACATATGTTAAGAATTTCTCTGTAAATTAGTTTGTTCACTTGTAAGCAGCTGTGTGCTATTCAAGCATCACAGAGTTCTCAATCTGATATATATATATATATTTATTTATTTAAATCCACCAGAAAGTTTTAAAGCTTTGTGTTTTATTACTTAGTTTTTTTATTTCTATTATTCTTCCATTCCGCATTAATGCAAATCAAACAATGTTATATATATTAAGTTAGAACATTTTTAAAATCTCAAAAAGAAGGCAGAATTACATTTAACCCCTCTTCTGTAATTCTTGTTGTATTGTTTGGGAATAACAATTGGTATCAGAGCAAACTTTTGAAGTACAAAGAGTGTAAAGATCACAACAATCAACAAGATGAACAAAAATGATGTTGGAGTTAAAATTCCATTTCTAGAAAAAGATAACTATCACCACTGGAAGGTAAAGATGCACCTACATCTTCTTTCTCAAGATGAAGCTTATGTGGATTGCATTAAAAGAGGTCCTCATGTCCCTATGAGAGCTGCTACAGGGAATGAACCATCAGTTCCAAAACCTAGGCATGAATGGTCTGATCCAGACATTAAACAAGTCAGAAAAGATAAGAAGGCCATGAACATACTGTTTAATGGTGTTGATGGTGATATGTTTGACAATATCATTAACTCTAAAACAACCAAAGAGGTTTGGGACACAATACAGATTATTTGTGATGGTACTGAGCAAGTAAGGGAGAACAAGATGCAACTCTTGATTCAGCAATATGAGCATTTCCACTTTGAAGAAGGTGAATCACTCACTGATATTCTCAGTAGGTTTCAAAAACTACTGAATGCTCTAAAACTGCATGGAAGAGTCTATCAAACAAAAGACTCTAACCTCAAGTTCCTTAGATCTCTCCCAAAGGAGTGGAAACCAATGACAGTCTCATTGAGAAATTTACAAGATTACAAGGAGTTCACCTTGGAAAGACTGTATGGCAACCTAAAAACCTATGAGCTTGAAATAGAGCAAGTGTAAAGATAGAGAAGGGAGGGAAGAAGGGAGGATCTATTGCACTAGTTGTTGAGTTTGAGAAGGAGAAAGAGATGAATGTGGAAGCTGTTGAATCTACATCAAAGGTCTGTGAAAGCAAGGGTGTAACACCCCCAAATCCGGGGTCGGGGATCCGGGTTGTCACGAGTTCAATTTCCCTTAATAACACCCAATCTTAATAATTACTCAACTACTCTGTACTGTGATCCCACAATAAACACACACACCACACATTATAGTCTCAGAGATGAACATCCAAAAATAACCATAAGTCATTTTATTCCACAATTATCTGCCAATACACCTTAAAAGGTTTTCTGAATAAATTTACATTTCTTTGCCATTATTACAATTCATAAATATACATAAATCTGGTACATCAAAAGTTGAAAGCCTAGCCTATTGGTAGTTCCTACCTCAGCTACAGCGACATCAACGCCTATAGGAAACTGCGGAATGTTTCCTATCCGCTCGCGAATTGGGAGCTTGGTCCTGTTCATCTTGCCTATCTGATGTTGTGTGATGAAAGAAGAAAGCAAGGGTGAGCAGCAAGCCCACCAAAATAATATGTATAATGATTAACAATATATGAGCCTCCTCATAGTACTCATAAAAGTCTTGGTCAAAAGAAATGAACCAAGTTTGATATTTTAATGCGATGAAGTCGCAAAATATTTAGTATATATACATATATACTTTTCAAAATCTTGGAAGTCCTCTTCCATGCATAATATACACAAAGTTCCAGTTTATAACTGTATAAAAATATCGTTGCAAGGTGATCTAATATATCTAACCTTGTCTCAATGTTTTTCTGAAAATCTTTGTCATACATAAGATAATCATTTACTAGATATAAGTTTAAAAGATGAAGTTACAAGATACTCCAATATACTTATATCTTTTTCCAAATACTACTTGAACTACCACATACTACTTGAACTACCACCGTTCAAGTTATAATTAACTTCCAAAGTTCATAACACTGATGAGACTACAAGATAAGACTTGAATAGATTCAATCTTTGAAATATTTTGAAGAAAATGAAGTTATGATATACTTCATTAAGTCCCGATATATATCTATACACCTATATATATACATACGTTTCCTGAAAACCTCTATCATGTAAAGTATGAACAGAATTGCAATATCCAATAAATTTGGAAAGGAAAGAATTTTGGCATAAACCTGATATCTTGCTGATCAGGCAAAGATACCAATAAGTAACCTTTTCTACTAGTAGATGGACGAATTCCCCACTGGTCATCACCCTGGTCGCAATAGGACCTTATGCTGGACTGCCACTCAGCCACTTATGCATTTGATGGACTCCCACTGAGCCACTTACACTATCATGGACGCCCACTGAGCCCATGTTGCTTATGTCGACTCAATAGATGGACTTACTTCCCGAACGCTGGGTAAGTAATCAATTCATTTACCAAAACAGCAACCTCGTTGCGAATATAAAATACACCACTGAGCCGGATTCCCAGGTTTTGAGCGAATATTTAAATCCCCTTTGAAAGGAAGATCTTAAATATAAAAATGAGTTTTGGGATCCGCTCTAACTTTTAAAAATCATTTTGAAGACTCGAAAACATTTTTAAGAATGTTTGGAGTAATACTGATTTATTAAAATAAATCAGTCCCGATATGAAAGAAATATCTGAATATTATTATTTAAATAATATTCCCATAAGAATAATTGAGGTAGAAGTTAGAAAACTTATACTTGAATGAATAGCAAATAATCAAAGATATACTTATACGAAAGTAATATCTTTATTTGAATAATCAAAAATAAGTTTGATTATCGACACCTTATTCTTTAATACAATAAAGAATATTATTAAGTAATAAGCGGAGTCATAATACCTCGAATGAATACTATAAATAATATTCATAAAATAAAGGAGTCATACATCCTCAAATGAATATCCAAGTAATATTCAATAATAATATAAACTGAGTCATAAGCCCTCGAATGAATATTCAAATAATATTCAAATAATAAAATAAACTGAGTCATAAGCCCTCGAATGAATATTCAAATAATAAAATAAACTGAGTCATAAGCCCTCGAATGAATATTCAAATAATATTCAAATAATAAAATAAACTGAGTCATAAGCCCTCGAATGAATACTCAAATTAATATTCAATTAAGTAAAATAAAGGTATCGAATAAACCTTATTCGATCCATAGTTTTAAAAACTATATCCATATATATATAAATATATATATATATATAATATACTCGGGAACATCGACTCCCGGTTTAGAAATATGTTCACCTTTTATCCCCTATACTAAGGGTATACGCAACTACTTGCTTATTTCTAGCATAGGTATTATGCAACTATAAGCATTGAAATCAACAGATAGATAACCAGATTACGAAACAGACATGCATATATACCATATCAGCATGCTCCAATATATCGCAAAATTTGCTAATAACAATCATGCACTATCACAAGATAATGCATATACATATATTTACATCACAACAACAGTATATCAGGTAGAAAACTTGCCTGAGCGACTGGGGGTTACGAATGGCTCGGGACGAGTCTGGTAACCTATAAGCAACAAGTAAGTTAGAATTAAACCAAAGTCACTTGTAAATCTATACTCTAACCAACTCAGACTCTAACGCTCGTTTTGCGCTTAACGATTTACTTAAGTCGCTCGAGTACCCTCGGCTCCACCATTTTTAATAATTTACCCATTACGAGTTTTAAGGCGATTCTTTCGCGAGTGTCTTATCAACTGCCTAACACACTCTACATAAATGTTTCATGCTCCAATTAGTCATTTAAGGGCCTTAACCAAGGTTTCAAAGTAAGGCGAGGGGTAAAGGTTCGTTCGCGAAACACCGTTACTTAAAACGGTCGTTTCTCCTAAACCGTACATCGGATTCAAGCAAACCACATATCAAAACGAAGCTTGAAACATAACCTATCTAAGCATGGAAGTGGTTAGTTTATAGAAGTGGGTGTTCGGGTCCAACAGTTAATCACAAAACAGTTTATAGAAAATCGGGCATTACGACGGCTACAACCTAACAATTTCCAAAGTTTAAACTACACCAAATCATCACCAATTCAACAACAATCCAACATCCATCAACATCAAACTAAACCCATTCATCTAAGCACTATTATCATCCAAACAAACCAAACTTAAAACTAAGGGTTCAAGAGTTTATACCTTCCTTGGAGAGTGGGTAGTCACTAACAAGCCTCTAGGAACCTTGATCTATGCTTAATCAACCTTAAGCTTTCATGAAAATCAAGAAAATCAAAGTAAGTTACTATTCACTACTATTCATCATCATCTTTGATGAGTGTATTAGCTATGCAAACCATGGAATATTGATCTTAAACTCATGGTATAACTAAGTTATGAAATATAGGATCCAAGGAAACAAACCTTGTAATTTTCCATGGCCTAGAACTTGAGTTTTGAAAATCTATTTCTTCATTTCTTGAAAAGGCCGAATGGAAGAAGAAAGAAATGGGGGAGAGCTTTTGCTTGCTTGTCTTGCCTTGATATTTGTGCAAAGAATGCATGGTTGTGGTTAATTATTAGCTAAATATCTTGTTTTCACTTGCTTATGTCATTGCTTGCATCACTACTTTGCCACATGTCTCATTCTTGTGGTGTGATGATGTCACTTTGCTTCTAACCACATGTTTTAGCTTATATTAGAAGCTTCCTTCTCATGTTACTTGCATGTGCTTGCCCCTTGGACGTTTATTTTTTTTACAGTTCGCTTAACTCTCTTTCTCGTTGATCGTTTGAGGGATCATACCCGGGATCTTATTACTTGGGTTCCCTTAACCTTTCTCAATACATTATATTCCTTTTTATAATCCTCTCTTATAATCCTTGAATTTAAATCCCTTTAATCATGTTACCTTATACTCAATTCTTTCGGTATCTGGTGGATTTTCGAGAAAAATCAAAGTGTTCGGAATTGGATTCTGACGATCTTTACATACACTTATTTACTTTATGGAATACTAATACGATCTTAGAATATCCATAACAGAACCCCTACATAGTGTGGCATGAAAAGTTTTCTCATTCAGCAAAAACACTATTCATAAGGGTTTCAAAATTTTCCAAAAATTGGGGTTATTACAGTCTCCCCTCCTTAAAAGGATTCCGTCCCGGAATCAGATAGAAAATGAATAGGGATACTCTCTTAGCATTGCACTTTCTAACTCTCGAGTAAATTTTCCCACATTGTGGTCCTACCACCAAACTCTGCCTAGTTTGATAATCCTTCTCCTAAGCACTTGTTCCTTTTCACTCTATAACCCTTCCTGGTTGCTCCATATAGGTTACGTCTGGTTGCATGTCTATGCACTCATATGCCCCTATTTGTCTGGCATCCGAATTACACTTCCTTAACATTGATATGTGGAACACGCTATGAACTTACTACATGTTCGGGGGTAGGGCTAGCTCATATGCTAACTTCCCAAAACGTCTTAATATATCCAAGGGTCCAACAATTTGTGGACTTAGCTTTCCTTTCTTTCCGAACCTCATCAATCCTTTCCAAGGGATACCTATAACATTTCTAGGTCCCCTATTTCATACTCTTTGTCCTTTCGAGTCAAATCAGCATACCTCTTATGTCCATCTTGGGTTACTACCAGCCGTCCTCTGATTAGATCTATTATATCCATGGCCCTTTGGGCTACTGCGGGTCCGAGCATCTTGCGCTCTACAACTTCATCCTAACATAAGGGAGATCGACATTGTCTTCCCTCAAGGATCTCATAAGGCGATATCTCGATAATGACATATGATCTATTGTCGTAAGAAAACTTAATCCGTGTTAAGTGATCATTCCAAATTCTTTCAAGTCTATTGCACAGACTCTTATTATAGCTTTTAGCATTAGAGCTTTTGCTTCTTAATACCTATTCTTTTCCAGCTCGTAATCGCTACTACCTTCCGTTCCTAATATTATCCTGGTTATACTTTTGCTTGTTAGCGCTCTATAACCTTTTAATAACCACGTCAACCTTAGTATCACGAATGTGCTTCCATTCTGAATACCACCATAACTTTACTACTCCTTTTTAGATGTTTCTATTTCTCAAAGTTTGATCAATCATATAGAAGTAAAGGAATTTGTTGAGAGATCACTATGATCATGAACACTTGTTATATCGCATAGTTAGTACAGAAGGTGGCCAGCCTTTAGTACTTGACAAGCAATTAAACAATAGATGGTATCCTACTAGGCTTCTATCACACAGATAGATAGTCATTCGGCAATACCTCCCCTTTCTGGAAGGGTTGTTCTTCTCAGCTTACATGAAATGAAAAGAAGAGAAAAGAACGAATTGAAGAGAATTGTATATATGAAAAAAAATATACTGCCACAAAATATCTGGCTTGGAACCTACCTCTGAACTATAGAGGTTTGTCATAGGAGAACGAAACATATGAGTATTTATATCAACATCAAGTATTATAGCATCGTATTTCACATGCCTAAATATTTGCTATTCCGTCCATCATTCTATGGACCCATGCTCTTCCTCGAGCTTATACACAATCACCTTTGAAACTCCCTCGATTTCGAAAATCGAACCTGGGATCTCATTCTAGACATCATCGTTACTAGAGTTCTATGCTTGCACCACAACCTTCCTCGTATAATAATATGACTCTCTATTGATAAGAAAGAATAAATATACAATAGGTAGATACTCTACTTAATTAGTCTATCAATGATAACTTATACACTACCACGACCCGATTAGTGGTACTCAATCTCAACACCCATTCCAATACAACTCTCACGGTTGTAATCAGCTCAATACTCGCAGAATCATTGCTGCCTTACTATGGTCCACCACTGACCTACTGTAGTCATTCATTTTCCATGAAGTCTTAATAGCTAACCATACGGAGTCCATACATGTCGTATCAAATCCTTCTAAGGAGGTAACATAATCACCATTTGTGATTCATGAAGAACACTCCTGATCCTGACATACATACATGACATGAAGCAGATAAAATTGCAGAAGAGTTTCAATCAAAGCAACGATAGCAGGTTAATACCATTCTAAATCATATGCCTTAAATAGAAGACCTACTCAAAGGTTCGTCTAGTCCTTTTTGAAACATGGTCCTGGCTTATCTCAAGATAGGACCTTCTAAGATAGATAGCCCGTTCATGGTGATTACACGAATTAAACTTTTACCAACTACTATTACGGTTGGGTATTGCACAGTCATCAGAAGGAATGTCAATCTTCCAAACCATAATACAACCTTCACAGCTTTAACCATCATCACTGTATTCTTTTGGCACAAGCGCCTATAATTATCCTCTTACCTTTAAAGTGTCGGCCACCTCTTTGGCCTTTCCTGATAGTACAATTTCCTTACAATCAATGTCATTTTAACCACCTCCAAATAATTTTCTACCTCATTTCAATCACAGCTTATGTGAAGATGTTTTCCTTAAAATCAGATGGGTAAAAAAAAATATCACCATTTTTCCATAAGTTATTGCCTCAGTCTTTAGAGGCTAATCACTGTCAAGACTGACTCTCAATCATACTTAGAACATTTTTTATCCTAGGCCCTAATTTCCCTGAACAATTTCGACCATTACTGGTTCGATCCATACTTTCTCGTGGTGTAACACGTGCCCCACTTGGCATCATTATAATTACGACACATTTCCTTTATCAACATTTCTATTCTGGAGAATTTTGAATATTACCTTTCTCCTTGTAAAACCTCTAAGGTTATCCTTGAATCGTTCCTCCTGTATTCCCTAGATACAGGGCATATCAAAATACCATTTACTAATACTAAAACCATTGTCTATATACTTCTGAAAAATTTCTCCACTGATCCTTAAAGGTCGTTATTACCTTAATCCTTTCCAAATCATACTGTCAAAACTCATACTGTCCCTATTAAGGGTGAAATGCCAACATTTATGCATTCCCCTAGGATTCATTTTAAGTTACCGATGTTCTATTCTTAATTCCACCTTTAAAAGGTACCTGCATCCTTCCATGGATAAATTAAGTCATATATCCCTGATAAGGGTGTCTTATTCAATCATTCCCACCTCGATAGTATATGCCTAATTTCACAATAACATCTGTATACAAAATGAGGTTAATCAAAATGGCCTCCAAAAGATAACAACGGTTATCCGCTTTTCTTGCCTAATCTGGTAACGATAACAAGGATGTTCTGGAAGATATTGGTCGTGTTCAACGTGAACTTCTTCTTAATAATTCCTTATTTACTTTTGTTGTTTATCTCAACAGTCACCTCAATGTTGGGATATCTTTCATATCTGGCGTCTCCCTTTCTGGGTATCATGCCACTGGTCTTACACTTCACCTTCTTGAAGGTCACTTCCTTCATCCAATTTTCTTAATTTCTTACTTTCTTGTCTCCTCAGTCTATCCGCGTCTCATTATTTATCCTTCGAATTATCTCAAGGTTTCCTCGAATCTTCCCAACTTACAGGGGATAAAATATATGTATCTCTTATGCCCTCAACCATCAATTTTAACTCATGGTGAATCACCCTCATCCTGACGATTACATACTCTTCTATTTCTATTTCTACGAGTCTTTAGGGTTTCCTCATACCCAACTCCCTTATCATTCCTCAAACTCTATTGCCGTTATATTCCTTTCTCTTATCATTATTTCATGAACCAACATAACATAAGCATTGATTTCAAATATCCCGTCATTCTGGATTCATGTCTTCAGAACGAATCTTGACAACTTTTACATCTTAGATTCATAATTCATCATACTCGTCCGCCTTTGTTCTGGCTCTAAAGCTTTTACACTATCTCCTTATCTTTGGGAATTACTTTCCCGAAAACAATTGACTGAACTTAAATCAGTTTATTATAATCTCTTGCTTCATGCCTTCCTTGGCTTTTCACCAGCGGGTGGTCTCTCTCTTAGGAGGGTAAGTGACAAAAACAGTCTTTTGTGGTTCTTCAATCATTTTGAATCTCAAATGATTCCTATATTTCCTTTAGCTAGGCTCTTGCCTCGGCTAGGTCAGCTTGTTCCTTGGAACTCTGAGAGCTTAGCGACTTAAAGGTCATGAAAGAATTTCCTACCGCATTATTTCCTCAAGGTGGTGGTTGGGGATAATAGTCTAAGTTCTTTTTAGACAGGTCCATGAATTGCCGTATAGGAGTACCGTCTCGGGTCTCCTTTCCTTACTCGACTTTCTGTTTCCTTAGTATGAAATGTTTCATCCTTCTCCCATACTTGGGGTTATCTTATACGTTAAAATCCTTATTTTCCACTTCATTATGTTATGGGTTCCTTCTATCTTGATGGCGTCCTCCCTGACTATCACATTCAGGGTTTGCCCTTAATCTTATTCCTTGAACTATGACTTTCATCTAAGATCTCATCTTTAAGCTCTTGAACATTTAGAACCCAAATTCTATAGGAATACCTCATTATTCCCTTATCATCTTTCTCGGTATTAATCTCATATCTATTTGTTGGCTCTCTGCCTTCATTCATCACTTTTTCTGGCACAATATGTTCTTTTCCGATAATTCGGTCTGTATTGCAATCTCAAACAGCTTTTCGGTACCGGCTCCGGTTACCTTCACTTCTATTTCCATTTTCTCAAAATCTCTTATAACTCTCCCAAGGACATTATCATCTTGAGTCTCTCCTTTCTACTAAGGGCATCAGCCACCACATCGGCTTTCCCCGAATGATAAAGAATCTCTCAATCATAATTCTTGATTAGCTCTAACCGCCTCCTCTGGCGTATGTTGAGCTCTCTCTACGGGAAAATGTACTAGAGCACTTATGGCTTAGGTAAATCTCGCACTTCTCTCCATACAAGTAGTGCCTCCAATATTTAGGGCAAAACTATTGCCACGAGCCCAAGCTCATGGGTGGGGATATCGAATTTCATATTACCTTAATTGTCTTGACGTGTACGCGATTACCTTACCGTGCTGCATAAGCACGCCCTTGTGCGAAGCGTCACTACACTTCACAAAATCTCCTTTTCCATCCGGCAACGCCAGCATAGGGGTCGTCACCAACCTTTGCTTCAGTTCTTGAAAGCTGTTCTCGCATTTCTCTGTCCATTCGAACTTCTCAGTCTTACGAGTAAGCCACGTTAAAGGGGGCTACTATCTTTACAAACTTGAACGAACCTCCGGTAGTGATCGACCAATCCTACCTCTGGTAGTCGACCTAACCATGGTCATCAATTCATCAGTGGTCCTTTATTCATTCTTGTCAGGATCCTCCATGGGATCCTCCTCAGCAACTATCCCTTCTAGGACAACATCCTCAACCGCTATATCCTCAATATCAACATTATCCGGTCCTGCATTAGGACGCTCCATCGGATCCACAATCTAATCTCCAATAAGTAATAAAACATCATCGCGTTGTTGCTCCGCAACCTCAGGGTTCGGAGTCCCGCTACCATATACGATAACGAACTACGCTTCTATCACGATATTTATAAGGGTTCCCATAAGGGTTTTAACTGTCGGTGCTACGTTAGGTAGCCCGACTATGAACTTGGCAAGAGTTCTTATTATCTTAACGAACTTATTATCTTAACGTCACATCATCTCTGAGGTTTATAACGCTTAGCTCTGATACCATTTTTGTAACACCCCCAAATCCGGGGTCGGGGATCCGGGTTGTCACGAGTTCCATTTCCCTTAATAACACCCAATCTTAATAATTACTCAACTACTCTATACTGTGATCCCACAATAAACACACACACCACACGTTATAGTCTCAGAGATGAACATCCAAAAATAACCATAAGTCATTTTATTCCACAATTATCTGCCAATACACCTTAAAAGGTTTTCTGAATAAATTTACATTTCTTTGCCATTATTACAATTCATAAATATACATAAATTTGGTACATCAAAAGTTGAAAGCCTAGCCTATTGGTAGTTCCTACCTCAGCTACAACGACATCAACGCCTAGAGGAAACTGCGGAATGTTTCCTATCCGCTCGCGAATTGGGAGCTTGGTCCTATTCATCTTGCCTATCTGATGTTGTGTGATGAAAGAAGAAAGCAAGGGTGAGCAGCAAGCCCACCAAAATAATATGTATAATGATTAACAATATATGAGCCTTCTCATAGTACTCATAAAAGTCTTGGTCAAAAGAAATGAACCAAGTTTGATATTTTAATGCGATGAAGTCGCAAAATATTAAGTATATATACATATATACTTTTCAAAATCTTGGAAGTCCTCTTCCATGCATAATATACACAAAGTTCCAGTTTATAACTGAATAAAAATATCGTTGCAAGGTGATCTAATATATCTAACCTTGTCTCAACGTTTTTCTGAAAATCTTTGTCATACATAAGATAATCATTTACTAGATATAAGTTTAAAAGATGAAGTTACAAGATACTCCAATATACTTATATCTTTTTCCAAATACTACTTGAACTACCACATACTACTTGAACTACCACCGTTCAAGTTATAATTAACTTCCAAAGTTCATAACACTGATGAGACTACAAGATAAGACTTGAATAGATTCAATCTTTGAAATATTTTGAAGAAAATGAAGTTATGATATACTTCATTAAGTCCCGATATATATATATACACATATATATATACATACGTTTCCTGAAAACCTCTGTCATGTAAAGTATGAACAGAATTGCAATATCCAATAAATTTGGAAAGGAAAGAATTTTGGCATAAACCTGATATCTTGCTGATCAGGCAAAGATACCAATAAGTAACCTTTTCTACTAGTAGATGGACGAATTCCCCACTGGTCATCACCCTGGTCGCAATAGGACCTTATGCTGGACTGCCACTCAGCCACTTATGCATTTGATGGACTCCCACTGAGCCACTTACACTATCATGGACGCCCACTGAGCCCATGTTGCTTATGCCGACTCAATAGATGGACTTACTTCCCGAACGTTGGGTAAGTAATCAATTCATTTACCAAAACAGCAACCTCGTTGTGAATATAAAATACACCACTGAGCCGGATTCCCAGGTTTTGAGCGAATATTTAAATCCCCTTTGAAAGGAAGATCTTAAATATAAAAATGAGTTTTGGGATCCGCTCTAACTTTTAAAAATCATTTTGAAGACTCGAAAACATTTTTAAGAATGTTTGGAGTAATACTGATTTATTAAAATAAATCAGTCCCGATATGAAAGAAATATCTGAATATTATTATTTAAATAATATTCCCATAAGAATAATTGAGGTAGAAGTTGGAAAACTTATACTTGAATGAATAGCAAATAATCAAAGATATACTTATACGAAAGTAATATCTTTATTTGAATAATCAAAAATAAGTTTGATTATCGACACCTTATTCTTTAATACAATAAAGAATATTATTAAGTAATAAGCGGAGTCATAATACCTCGAATGAATACTATAAATAATATTCATAAAATAAAGGAGTCATACATCCTCAAATGAATATCCAAGTAATATTCAATAATAATATAAACTGAGTCATAAGCCCTCGAATGAATATTCAAATAATATTCAAATAATAAAATAAACTGAGTCATAAGCCCTCGAATGAATATTCAAATAATATTCAAATAATAAAATAAACTGAGTCATAAGCCCTCGAATGAATATTCAAATAATATTCAAATAATAAAATAAACTGAGTCATAAGCCCTCGAATGAATACTCAAATTAATATTCAATTAAGTAAAATAAAGGTATCGAATAAACCTTATTCGATCCATAGTTTTAAAAACTATATCCATATATATATAAATATATATATATATAATATACTCGGGAACATCGACTCCCGGTTTAGAAATATGTTCACCTTTTATCCCCTATACTAAGGGTATACGCAACTACTTGCTTATTTCTAGCATAGGTATTATGCAACTATAAGCATTGAAATCAACAGATAGATAACCAGATTACGAAACAGACATGCATATATACCATATCAGCATGCTCCAATATATCGCAAAATTTGCTAATAACAATCATGCACTATCACAAGATAATGCATATACATATATTTACATCACAACAACAGTATATCAGGTAGAAAACTTGCCTGAGCAACTGGGGGTTACGAATGGCTCGGGACGAGTCTGGTAACCTATAAGCAACAAGTAAGTTGGAATTAAACCAAAGTCACTTGTAAATCTATACTCTAACCAACTCAGACTTTAACGCTCGTTTTGCGCTTAACGATTTACTTAAGTCGCTCGAGTACCCTCGGCTCCACCATTTTTAATAATTTACCCATTACGAGTTTTAAGGCGATTCTTTCGCGAGTGTCTTATCAACTGCCTAACACACTCTACATAAATGTTTCATGCTCCAATTAGTCATTTAAGGGCCTTAACCAAGGTTTCAAAGTAAGGCGAGGGGTAAAGGTTCGTTCGCGAAATGGGGGAGAGCTTTTGCTTGCTTGTCTTGCCTTGATATTTGTGCAAAGAATGCATGGTTGTGGTTAATTATTAGCTAAATATCTTGTTTTCACTTGCTTATGTCATTGCTTGCATCACTACTTTGCCACATGTCTCATTCTTGTGGTGTGATGATGTCACCTTGCTTCTAACCACATGTTTTAGCTTATATTAGAAGCTTCCTTCTCATGTTACTTGCATGTGCTTGCCCCTTGGACGTTTATTTTTTTTACGGTTCGCTTAACTCTCTTTCTCGTTGATCGTTTGAGGGATCATACCCGGGATCTTATTACTTGGGTTCCCTTAACCTTTTTCAATATATTATATTCCTTTTTATAATCCTCTCTTATAATCCTTGAATTTAAATCCCTTTAATCATGTTACCTTATACTCAATTCTTTCGGTATCTGGTGGATTTTCGAGAAAAATCAAAGTGTTCGGAATTGGATTCTGACGATCTTTACATACACTTATTTACTTTATGGAATACTAATACGATCTTAGAATATCCATAACAGAACCCCTACATAGTGTGGCATGAAAAGTTTTCTCATTCAGCAAAAACACTATTCATAAGGGTTTCAAAATTTTCCAAAAATTGGGGTTATTATAAAGGGTAAAGGGCTGGTAGATGAAAATGAAGAACAGTTGAGCCAAGATGACATGGATGATATAGATGAGCATCTAGCATTCTTATTCAGGAGATTTTCCAAGCTCAAATTCAAGAAGTATTTTGGAACAGCCAAGCCAAACAGAAACATGGTTGATAAGTCAAAATTCAAGTGTTTCAAATGTGGCTTGGCAGGTCATTTTTCTAGTGAGTGTAGAAAGTCTGATTCCAGCAAAAAGAAGTTTGAGCATGTTGATTATAAGCAGAAATACTTTGAGTTGCTCAAGCAAAAGGAAAGGGCTTTCATCACACAGGAGAATGACTGGGCTGCGGATGGATTGGATGAAGATGAAGAAACAAGCTATGTCAACCTAGCCTTAATGGCCAAATCAGATGAAACAGAGACCAGTTCATCAAGCAATCAGGTAATCACAACTAACCTAGAACATTTATCAAAAACTGAGTGTAATGATGCAATAAATGACATGTCTACTGAATTCTATCACCTACTTGTTACACTTAAGTCCCTTACTAAGGAAAATGCTAAAATTAAAGAAAATAATTCGTTTTTAAGTGAGAGGAATAATGTGCTAGAATCTCAATTTATTGAATTTGAAAAATTGAGAATTGAGTGTAAAACTGCTAAGGATGAATTAACTGAGTCCTTGAAGAAAGAAGAGATTTTAAAGAAGCAGCTTGAACAAGAACATGAAATGATCAAGGCATGAAAATCATCTAGAGATGTCCACGCTCAAATCACTAAAGTTCAAGGTATAGAGTCTTTCTATGATGCAGCCTGGAAAAAGAGTAAAGAGAAGCTTGAGTCCAATTTGATTTAAGGACTGTCAACGGATGTGGATTCGACGGATGATGAATGTTATCCGTCGAAAGACCAAATCGACTATCCGTCGAAAGATAAGGAACCACATCCGTCGATTGAGAAAAAGCAAGTTAGCAAAGCCAAACTAGCTAAGTTGAATGAGAAGTATGGATCAGTTTCTAAAAACTTTGTTCCAGGAGAATCTAGTCAAGTGAGGTTAGAGAAGAGAGTTAATGTTGGGCATCTGTCTATCAAGCAATTTAATGACAGATTGGAAAAGATTGAGGTTAAAACATAATCTAAAAAGAAAAATAATAGGAATGGGAAGGTAGGAATTAACTAACATAACAACTACACACTTGATAAATATGCACCAAGAAAAATCGGTGTTAAGTGTGGTAGTGTTAATCATGTGTTTGTTAATTGCAAGAATGCTATGCTTACTCCCATGTCTGCACCTTCTTCGTTTCCCAACATGCCTGCCATGTCTATGAATGTTATGCCTGCTCAGAATATGAATGCACAATTTGCTAATATGCCATTTGCACCTAATCCTTATTATGCTACATTTAGTATGCCTCAAATGCCATTTAGCATGCCTTACTGGAATAACATGTTTGCGAATAGCATGCCTTTTCATGTAAACCAAAATGTGCATGATAATTCTGTTTCAATGACTGGTTTCAAAGGTCCAACTCAAATGACTAAGGATGAATCTGAAATCACCAAGTCAAATGAGGTCAAACCTAAGAAACCAAGGAAAAGGCTAACAAAGCAGGACCCAAGGAAACTTGGGTACCAAAATCAACTTGATTTGATTTTGATGTGTACAGGGAAACAGAAAGAATCTTTGGTATTTGGATAGTGGGTGCTCAAGGCACATGACTGGAGATTCTACCCTGCTCACTGGGTTCAAGAAAAGAGCTGGCCCAAGTATCACTTTTGTAGATGACAACAAGGGTTATACTATGGGATATGGCTTGATTTCAAAGGATATGTCATCATTGAAGAGGTTGCCCTAGTGGATGGACTCAAGCATAACTTGTTGAGTATCAGCCAGCTTTGTGATAAGGGCAACTCAGTCACTTTCAATTCTGAAGCCTGTGTTATGACCAACAAGAAGAGCAACAAAGTGGTTCTCACTAGAGTGAGAAAAGGAAATACGTACCTAACCGATTTCAACTCATCAAATACAGAATCAGTAACTTGTCTTCTCAGTAAAGAAAGTCAAGATGAAAGTTGGCTATGGCACAAGAAGCTGTCTCATCTAAACTTCAAGACCATGAATGAGCTAGTCAAGAAAGAATTGGTTAGAGGTATTCCTCAAGTGGAGTTTACTAAGGATGGATTGTGTGATGCATACCAGAAAGGAAAGCAGATTAAAGTATCATTCAGAAAGAAGCTTGATTCAACAATTGAAGAACCTTTGCAACTGTTGCACATGGATTTGTTTGGACCTATCAATGTCTTATCCATCTCAAGGAAGAGATATTGCCTAGTAATTGTGGATGATTTCTCAAAGTTCTCTTGGACATATTTTCTAAAGTCCAAAGATAAAGCTAGTGAAATCATCGTAAATCACATAAGGCAAGTCAACAATCATCCTGACCTCAAAGTAAAAAGAATCAGGAGTGACAATGGAACTGAGTTCAAGAATTCTGTGATGAGATCATTTTGTGAAGAGAATGGGACTATGCATGAGTTTTCTGCATCTAGAACTCCACAAAAAAATGGAGTAGTGGAAAGGAAAAACAGAACTCTTATTGAAGCTGCAAGAACAATGCTAGAAGAATCAAACTTACTAACATATTTTTGGGCTGAAGCTGTGAATATTACACTCAGAATATTTCTTTGATCAATCAAGCAAAGTGCATGACACCCTACCAATTGTTCACGAATAGGAAGCCAACTCTAAATTTCTTACATGTCTTTGGCTGTAAATGCTATATCTTAAGAAATCAAACTGATCAAAATGGAAATTTTGATGCCAAAGCAGATGAAGGAATTTTTGTTGGATATGCTGTTGGAAAAGCATATAGAGTCTATAATCTAAGAACCAACATTGTTATAGAATCAGTACATGTTGTGTTTGATGATAAAAAGATTGAAGGACTGCAAGATGAAGATTTCCATGAGAGCCTCAAATTTGACAATGTGGAGATGACCTGTGAAGATAGTGATGATGATAGTGATCAAGAACCAATATCCAAGGACAATGCAGAAAATTCTATAACTAATGAAGCACATAACTCAACATCCGTCGAAAGACCAAGTGCATCATTCATCGAAAGACAATCTGCATCATCTGTTGACAGGGAAAGAACATCATCTGTCGATAGGCAAAGAACAACATCCGTTGATCCCTCAATAGGATTTGGGAGTCAAGTAAGATGATAATTAGAAAGAACCCCTTCTTCAAGTCAAAGATCCATAAACTCAGGGGAAGTTTCTGATCATTAAAATTCTACTAATCATCAAGACAACAATGAGGCCTCTTCATCTAGAGCTAATCTACCACAACAGAGAAAATGGACTAGAGATCACCCTTTTGAGCTCATTATTGGTGATGCATCTTCTAAAGTTCAAACAAGGAAAGCAATTCAAGAAGAATGTCTTTATAACAGCTTTCTTTCTAAGGAAGAACCAAAGAAGGTAGAAGAAGCTCTGTTGGATCCTGATTAGGTTTTAGCTATGCAGGAGGAGCTAAATCAATTTGAAAGGAACAAGGTATGGAAGCTGGTACCCAAGCCCAAAGGAAAGAATCCAATTGATACCAAGTGGGTATTCAGAAACAAGATGGATGAAAATGGCATAGTTGTCAGGAACAAAGCTAGATTGGTTGCTAAGGGCTACTGTCAACAAGAAGGAATAGATTTTGATGAAACCTTTGCTCCTATTGCAAGGCTTGAAGCCATCAGAATCTTCTTAGCCTATGCAGCCCATGCCAAATTCAAAGTCTATCAAATGGATGTCAAAAGTGCCTTTCTGAATGGAGATTTAGAGGAGGAAGTCTATGTCAGTCAGCCTCCTAGTTTTGAAGATCCAAATTTTCCAGAATATGTCTACTATCTTTTGAAAGCACTTTATGGATTAAAGCAAGCACCTAGAGCCTGGTATGATACTTTATCAAAGTTTCTCTTAGAAAATCACTTCACAAGAGGTACTGTTGACAAAACTCTATTCTTTAGAGATGTTAATGGCTCTAGTATACTTGTTCAAATTTATGTAGATGATATTATATTTGGCTTCACAGATGAAAAAGTTTGCAAAAAGTTTGCCAAATTGATGCAAAGTAAGTATGAAATGAGCATGATGGGAGAACTAACTTACTTTCTTGGTTTACAAGTTAAGCAAGTTAGTGATGGAATATTCATTAGTCAAACCAAATATATTTATGATATTTTTAAAGAAGTTTGATCTAATGGATTGTACATTTACAAAAACTCCCATGGCCACTGAAACTAAACTTGAATTGAACACTACTAAAAAGTCTGTGGACATTTCAAGCTATAGAGGCATGGTTGGCTCATTTTTGTACTTAACAGCTAGTAGGCCAAATTTAATATTTTCTTCTTGTCTTTGTGCTAGATTTCAGGCTGATCCTAGAGAATCTCATTTAGTAGCTATTAAGAGAATTTTCAGATATCTCAAGGGAACATTAAAACTTGGCATTTGGTACCCTAAAGATTCTGGTTTTGATCTAACTGGCTATTCAGATGCAAATTATGCAGGTTGTAAAATTGATAGAAAAAGTACAACAGGAACCTGTCAATTTCTAGGAAACAAGCTAGTATCCTGGTTCAGTAAAAAGCAAAATTCAGTTTCTACTTCTACAGCTGAAGCTGAATATATTGCTGCTGGCAGTTGTTGTGCACAAATTCTATGGATGAAAAACCAATTATTGGGCTATGGTCTGCAAGTGGACAGAATTCCTATTTTCTGTGATAACATAAGTGCAATTTCCATCACTGAAAATCTAGTACAACATTCAAGAATAAAGCACATAGACATCAAGTACCACTTTATTAGGGAGCATGTAATGAATGGTACTGTGGAACTTCATTTTATTCCAAGTGAGAAGCAGCTTGCAGATATCTTCACCAAGCCACTTGATGAATCCACCTTCTCTAGGTTGGTAAGTTAGTTAGGTATGTTTAATTACTCTTAAATCATATTTGATAATTTTGCAAGTTGTAATGTAGCCAGAGTTAAAATTGATATTTCTTTTTCTTGATAAAATTTTTACTAAGTCATAATTTATATCTCGACAGATGTTCATTATCCGTTAAAAATAAATATCCGTTGAAATACATCATCTGTCGAAGTATCAGTTATTACTCTGGGTATCTTATTATCATCCATCGAAGTGTCTCAATCTTAGTCGTTGATTCTGAACATTATCCGTCGAATTTACTTACATCATGTATGTATATTTCAACGGATAATGTTAGAATTTTGACAATTTTGCAATTTTTAAACGGCTATTTTGGGATATTTTGATCAGTTACTTTATTTTACTTTACTACTTTTGACAGTTTATTTCTGAGATGGTATAAAAGCAAAATTCATTTTCATTCTTTTCTTTTATCATTCTTAAAGAAATTTCTCTAACTCTCTTCTTCTCCAAAGCAAATACTCTCTCTCTAAAACTAAACTCAGTCACAGAAATGGCACCCGTAGTCAAGCTTATATCCTTAACTGGCTTTATCTATGAAAAGAACAACTTTGTAGCTTTGGTGAACAAGCAAATTCCGGCATCTGAATATTATCACAATATGATGGACTTCATGCTAAACTGCAAATTGAATTATGCCATGCTTGAATCCTTTGTTAGTGTATACTGAAAATATTTATTTGAAGTATATACATTTATTTCTGGCCAGTTTAATTGAGAATCATTTGAATGTTTACATGTTGTCTAATATTATATATATTGTGAACAATCTAGTATCAAATGGGATACAGAATATTAGATTGTTAAATACGGTTATATAATATAATAAGGTTCACAGCACAGGTGGTGTTGGACAATCCACTGGTATGGTTGTAGTATTATTTAGATTAGTTTATATTGACTAATAAATAATACTAGTATACTTTGTGTATATTGAACATGATCAAATTTAGAATTGTTCCCTTAATACTGATTAAGAAGGAGAACTAAGATTCTATGTTATTATTAATGCTTAGGTTCTTAATCTGGAAATAATAATTGACATGTGTATATTATTTACATGCTTTGATATATATATATGAAGTAATTCTTTTGAATTATATCATTATATTTTGGGTGATGGAATTATATACATGGTGGATATTATTTATTGAAGGAATCCATGTCCTGATAATATTCGGGTTAATGATGTCCCCTTGAAAGCTCAAAAAGATTTAATTATGTGAAACCCTGCAGGTGGAATTTATTCTAGCATAATTAAATAAAGGTTGACTGGATGATCAAGGATAAAAGATATTAATTAAATAAATTATCAGTAATTTATTTAATTAATGGACATGTGATATTTTAAACACGGGGAATTTAATAAGCAAATAATATTGGAACCGAATTAATTAAATTGCGGTATTAGGAAAGGTAGTGCAAATATTAATTCTTTAGTGGATTGAATTAATATTTAATTACATTGGGCTAGGCTCAAGATGTAATTAGAAGGCCCAACCTAATTATCCATGGTCCCTATTGTAGCCTATATAAATTCTTATTCTCTTCGTGCTTGGTGTGTGTGAAAACAAATTGTAGCCACCAAGGAGCAAGAAGAGAGGATAACTTGAGAAGACGGAGGCCACACTTCGCTCAAGGGAATTTGGGAATACAATAGAAGAGCGTGGAATCAACCATTAACAAGGTAATCTTCTTTTCGTAATATTTATCGTAAAACTTAGTAACACCCCAAGTCCGTGGTTTCCAACAATTGGTATCAAGAGCCTGGTAATGGGTTCTACGTTTTATGATATAATGTCCATGTCGTAATTATATATACGTGAATATAGTGTTTTGCTTGTATTGGTTTTGATGCAAGTTATAAATCCACTATTATGGCCATGTATATTTTAATTATGTGTTTGGATCCCACATGGTTTAATCGTGGTTAATTTTTGTTTTGGTTTCCACGTGGTTTAATCGTGGTTGTAATTTACACGAGGGTTGATCGTGTTAGAATAGATTTTACAAAATTAGTTTTGTATTAGATCTAATTTTTTGTAATTGTTCCGGGTATTTTGTAATAGTTATGTGCGTTCGGAAATCAATTCCGGTAGTATTTTATTCCGCTGTGCGATTACAAGGGGCTGCTGTTGGTGTTTGGATCGAACAAAATCAAAACAACACTCACAAAAGAGGAACAGGCGGCGGCGCGGTGAAAAAATAGCAGAAACAGGGGTAACGCAGGTCGGACCTGCGTTACAGGTCAAGTTAAGGCGGTAACGCAGGTCGAACCTGCGCAACATGCCTATTTGGCTGTAACGCAGGCTGCACCTGCGCAACACGCCCAGATCGGCTGTAACGCAGGTCTGGCATGCGCAACAGGTGCTG
The DNA here is from genome assembly GCF_009905375.1 of Apium graveolens. Classification (NCBI taxonomy): domain Eukaryota; kingdom Viridiplantae; phylum Streptophyta; class Magnoliopsida; order Apiales; family Apiaceae; genus Apium; species Apium graveolens. Next base: position 10,887,440 of record NC_133647.1, read on the forward strand.
GGGCAGTTTTTTTTTAGAGCTGGATTTTTTTCAAGGGCCATAATAGTGGAAAATTTATTTTAATTTTTTCCATTAAATTTTAATTATTGCTTTAATTTATTGATTATGTGTGTCGTTAATTATGTGTGTAATTCCTTTAAAATTGCATGTTTAACTTAATTAGGACGACATGGACATAAATTTTATTTATTGCTTTAATTAAATGTTATATGTTGCTAAAATTATGTATGTATTTTGAATGCATGATTAGACATAATTATAACAACATAGGGCCCCATTTAATTTTAAAATTCCTCAATTTTAATAAAAAAAAATTCTAAGTGGGAGAGGGAATTAACATGAAATTAAATCCCATGGTCTCCATTATTGGTTGTAGGTAATTTAACATAAAGACGAATATAAATTATATATATGTCACCCATCGTGGCATGTAATTTATGGTGTCTAGAATGTCATAGAAATTACTAGAACAAACTTCTTAAATTAATTTTAAAAGGAATAAAATACGGATTTTCTTTATTTCTGATTTGGGGCGATTTTGTCAAAAACGAGTTCATCGAACTTGTAAGGCTGTGGGTTTTAAGCTAGACCGATGTGACTCCTCCACTACCTGGAAATCAAACCATTGATGAATATTGAATTGAAGTATTCTATTCAGGGCAAAATTACGAATATTGGAAGGTATACACGCCACCCATCGTGGCGTACCAAGTTCCATAGATTTCAAATAATTTAAGATTTGATGATGGTATACACTTAGCTATGAAAAATAATATAGTCCACCCCAACGTGGCATATTGTTTAGTAATAGGACCGAAGTAACATTTAAACAAAATTAGGTGGTATACATGTCACACATCGTGGCGTACCAGAAGCTTATGGTGTTTAGATGTTAGTGCATTAAATTTTAATAATTGTTAGAGGAATCAATAGATCTTAATAATTAATGCACCCTTATTTATGTGATGTTTTTATGCATGATTCTCAGGATAAAATGGGCTTTAATCCACTATTCACCATACTTAAGGATAACAAACTTACCGGACCTAACTATATTGAATGGAAACGAAATTTGGACATTGTGTTGACTGCTGAGGAGTACAAGTTTTACACTTATGAACCCAAGCCTGAACAGCCTGCTGCTGATGCTCCTGAAGATGAGAAAGAGTATTATAAACGGTGGATTAAGGCTGATGAGATGTCGCGATGTTACATTCTGGCAGCAATGTCGGGTGTTTTGCAGCATCAGCATCAGTCTATGGCCACTACTTCAGATATGCTCTTTAATCTCAAGGAACTTTTTGGAGATCAGAATAGGGCTGCTAGGCAAGTAGCCATGAAGGCTTTAATGAACACTCAGATGGCTGAAGGCACACCTGTAAGGGATCAGGTTCTCAATATGATGTCGCATCTGAATGAGATAGAGATCCTTGGTGCTGAACTTGACGGGGAAACCCAGATTGACATTATCCTTATGAGTTTTTCCAAGAGTTTTGAGCAGTTCCGCTTGAATTACAACATGAACAAGAGGCAGTATAGTCTCGCGGAACTGCTGACAGAACTTCAGGCAACTGAAGGATTATTTCGGCAGAGTGTTCAAGTGAATGTGGCTGAGAAAGGTTCTTTCTCTAAGCAGAAAGGTATTAAGAAGAAGAAAAAGGCTCAGACACAGAAAGCTGTGAAGGCAGTGGGAGTTCAGGGTGGTATGAAAAAGCCTAAGGGAAAGTGCTTCAGATGCAAACAGTCAGGTCACTGGAAACAGGATTGTCCTCTTCCTAAGAAGACAAACAATACTGGTATGTCTCTTTCTCTGGTTACAGAAACATTTATAGCGGCTATATCTACGAGCACTTGGTGTGTAGATACAGGAGCCACTGATCATGTTTGTAATTCTATGCAGGGGTTCCAGCTATCCAGAATGCTTAGAGATGGTGAGATATACGTGTTCATGGGAGATGCTACGAAAGTAGCAGTAGTTGCAGTAGGAGTTATTCATTTATCTTTTGGTTCTGATAGGATTTTGGTTTTGAACAATTGTCTTTATGTACCTTCTTTTAGAAGGAATTTAATTTTGGTTTCTAAACTTGCTTTGGATGGTTATAATGTTTGTTTGGATCGTAATTCTATTATGATGAATAAACGAATTATATGTTCTGGTACATTGCAAGACAATTTGTATATAATTAATCTTAGTCAACCTGCACTGCAACTGCAATTTAGGGAATTGAACAACACATCTTCTAACTCTACTAAAAGAAAGGAACCTTCTAGTTTGAACCAAACATATCTTTGGTACTTGAGATTAGGTCATATTAACTTGAGGATGATTCAAAGACTGGTAGTAGACGGGCCTTTAAGCTCATTGGCAGTGGAGCCATTTCCAGTTTGTGAATCCTGCTTGGAAGGTAAAATGACTAATAGGCCTTTCAAGGCAAAGGGGAATAGAGCCAAACAAGTGTTAGAATTGGTTCACTCTGATTTATGTGGACCCATGAATATCCAAGCAAGAGGTGGTTATGAATATTTCGTCACTTTCATTGATGATTATTCTAGATATGGGTGCGTTTATTTGTTGCGCCGTAAGTCTGAGTGCTTTGATAAGTTCAAAGAGTACAAAGCTAAAACGGAGAAGCGACTTAATAAAAGTATCAAGTCACTACGATCAGATCGTGGTGGCGAATACTTGCTTGGAGAATTTAGGGAATATTTATCAGAAAATGGGATAGAATCCCAGTTAACTGCACCAGGCACACCCCAGCAGAACGGTGTAGCAGAGAGAAGGAACCAGACTCTTTTAGAGAGTGTTAGATCGATGATGAGTTATTCGGATTTACCCAGGTCGTTTTGGGGACATGCCTTAGAGACAGCAGCTTATCTTCTGAACTTAGTACCTTCTAAGTCAGTTCCTAAAACCCCCTTAGAATTGTGGACCGGGGATAAACCGAGTCTAAAACATATTCGAATATGGGGTTGTCCAGCACATGTGCTGAACAAGAACGCGACTAAGTTAGAATCTCGTACAGAAGTAAAGTTATTTGTAGGCTACCCCATGGGAACGAAAGGATATTTATTTTATAGTCCGAAGATTCGGGATGTCATTGTTAGCACCAATGCAAGATTCTTGGAGGAGGACTATATAATGAATCACAAACCCATGAGTAGTGTCGTTTTAGAGGAACTAGTGGGAGGGACAAATAATACCCATGAAGCTGTAGTACAAGTAGAACAACCACAACATAATGTACAACCTGTCACTAATACCGCACCAGTGCCTCGTCGTAGTGGGAGGGTTGTTCAACAGCCTGATAGATTCATGTTTTTGGGAGAGTCTTCAGACTTGGTCCCTGGTGAACATGATGATGATCCCCGTACATACGAAGAGGCAGTACAAGACAAAAATGCAGATCTTTGGCAAAAGGCGATGGAATCTGAGATAGAATCAATGTATTCTAATCAGGTCTGGGAGCTCGTGGAACCACCCAAAGGTATAAAACCTATTGGATGTAAGTGGATCTACAAGAAAAAGAGAGGATTAGATAAAAAGGTGAAAGCCTGGAAAGCAAGACTTGTTGCGAAAGGGTATACTCAGAAAGAAGGTATCGATTATGAGGAAACCTTTTCACCGATAGTCATGCTTAAGTCAATCCGTATTCTTTTATCTATAGCAGCTCATCTCGATTATGAGATTTGGCAAATGGATGTCAAGACAACTTTTCTTAATGGAAGTCTTGAAGAAACCATCTATATGCAGCAACCAAAAGGATTCATTAAGGAAGGCCAAGAGCATCTGGTATGTAAGCTTAAGAGGTCTATTTACGAACTTAAACAAGCTTCTAGAGACTGGAATATTGGTTTTGATCAGGCAGTCCAGTCATATGGATTTGATCAAAGTCCAAGCGAATCGTGCGTGTATAAGAGAAGTGAAGGTAATGCAGTGGTTTTTCTAGTATATATGTAGATGATATTTTACTCATTGGAAACAATGTTGAGATGTTGTCATCAGTAAAGGCATGGTTGTTCAAACAATTTGACATGAAGGACTTAGGTGAAGCGGCATACATCCTTGGGATCAAAGTTATAAGGGATCGCAAGAAAAGGATGTTGGCTTTATCTCAAGAGCCCTACATTGATGAAGTATTAGCTTGTTTCAACATGCAGAACTCCAAGAAAGGTTTTTTACCTTTTAAGCATGGAGTTGCTCTATCTAAGAAGCAGTGTCCTTCGACACCTAAGGATATAGAGAGCATGAAAGCAGTTCCTTATGCTTCAGCATGTGGAAGCTTAATGTATGCTATGTTATGTACGAGGCCTGACATCTGCTTTGCTGTAGGCATGGTTAGTAGAAATCAGTCGAACCCAGGTCAGGAACATTGGAGTGCAGTAAAAACTATACTCAAGTACCTGAGAAGGACTAAGGAGTATATGTTAATTTACAAGGCCTCAGATCTATTTCCTTTGGGATATACTGATTCAGATTTCCAATCAGATAGGGATAAGAGGAAATCAACCTCGGGATATGTTTTTACTTTGGGAGGTGGAGCCGTTATATGGAGGAGTGTAAAGCAGAAATGCATTGCAGACTCCACCATGGAGGCCGAGTACGTGGCGACCTCTGAGGCTGCCAAGGAGGCTGTATGGTTCAGGAACTTCCTTTCGGACTTAGATGTGGTACCTAATTTGCCTAGGAGCTTGACGGTGTATTGTGATAACACTGGTGCTGTGGCAAATTCAAAGGAACCGCGAGACCACAAAGCAGCTAAACATATTGAACGTAAGTATCATCTCATACGAGGAATCGTAAAGCGAGGGGATATAGTTGTGGCTCACATATCATCAGAAGACAACCGGGCAGATCCTTTCACAAAGAGCTTGCCAACCAAGGTTTTTGACAAGCATGTGGAAGCGATATGAGTCAGATGGATGGACACATAGATTTTTATGTAATAGTGGATTAAATAAACACTGAAGTACACAAAGAATATTTTGAGTATAAGTGGGAGATTGTTAGTGTATACTGAAAATATTTATTTGAAGTATATACATTTATTTCTGGCCAGTTTAATTGAGAATTATTTGAATGTTTACATGTTGTCTAATATTATATATATTGTGAACAATCTAGTATCAAATGGGATACAGAATATTAGATTGTTAAATACGGTTATATAATATAATAAGGTTCACAGCACAGGTGGTGTTGGACAATCCACTGGTATGGCTGTAGTATTATTTAGATTAGTTTATATTGACTAATAAATAATACTAGTATACTTTGTGTATATTGAACAGGATCAAATTTAGAATTGTTCCCTTAATACTGATTAAGAAGGAGAACTAAGATTCTATGTTATTATTAATGCTTAGGTTCTTAATCCGGAAATAATAATTGACACATGTATATTATTTACATGCTTTGATATATATATGAAGTAATTCTTTTAAATTATATCATTATATTTTGGGTGATGGAATTATTTACATGGTGGATATTATTTATTGAAGGAATCCATGTCTTGATAATATTCGGGTTAATGATGTCCCCTTGAAAGCTCAAAAAGATTTAATTATGTGAAACCCTGCAGGTGGAATTTATTCTGGCATAATTAAACAAAGGTTGAGTGGATGATCAAGGATAAAAGATATTAATTAAATAAATTATCAGTAATTTATTTAATTAATGGACATGTGATATTTTAAACACGGGGAATTTAATAAGCAAATAATATTGGAACCGAATTAATTAAATTGCGGTATTAGGAAAGGTAGTGCAAATATTAATTCTTTAGTGGATTGAATTAATATTTAATTACATTGGGCTAGGCTCAAGATGTAATTAGAAGGCCCAACCTAATTATCCATGGTCCCTATTGTAGCCTATATAAATTCTTATTCTCTTCTTGCTTAGTGTGTGTGAAAACAAATTGTAGCCACCAAGGAGCAAGAAGAGAGGATAACTTGAGAAGACGGAGGCCACACTTCGCTCAAGGGAATTTGGGAATACAATAGAAGAGCGTGGAATCAACCATTAACAAGGTAATCTTCTTTTCATAATCTTTATCGTAAAACGTAGTAACACCCCAAGTCCGTGGTTCCCCACATCCTTAACCATCTACTGTGAAGTTGTTGAGGAAATTTGGACTACTGCAGTGTTCAGCTCCAATGACAAGACTATTACCTTCACTCTCAAAGGTAATGAACACTGTATCAACTGTGATATAATTGAAAAGTGTTTTAAATTGCCTGAAAATAACACACTTGCTCCACACACAGACACTGATGTGAGTAACATGCTAATGTCTATGGGTTATGCTCTTGATGCCACTAAACTAGGTGATATTAGGAGACTAGGACTTAGAAAAGAAAATCAAAGAAAGCCCCATCTGGTTTCTCTCAAAAGAAACCAGTTGCAAAACCTACCAAACACCAATAATGGAGTGTGAAGGAGTGTGGGTTATGTGAGGGACAGGGTGAACATCAAAGAAGCCCTAAGAATAAGGTTGGAGAGGTGAGTGTTTCCTAGTCTAGCCACACTGCAGTTTCCCAACAAACTGCAGTGCTTAAAAAGAATATAAGCTCATTGCTAGTTGCATCCTTTCAAAAGGATGTAAATATTGAACAAAGCTCTCAACCAAGAGCACAGGCCAAGAGGGTAAGGGACACTAGCTCACCCCAAACTTATGCCAGAAAGAAGAAATCTAAACACATTGGGGATACACAGGGTGCACAAATAGTGCCTAATGTAGTCAAAGACTCAGTACATGCACCATCACAAAGTTATCTTGATGTGGCTCGACAAATATGGAGTCACAGTCAAATTCTTTAATCATAGAAGCACCTAATACACCAAATTCACCCACACACTCACTGGATATAGATATGATTCATACATCAGTCCCAAATTCTCCATCTTTAACTCTCATGGAGAAGCCAAAAATCCAAGCAAGTGAGCATCATCTTTTAGATGATTTATTGGCTCACTTGCCATTTCTTTCCGAGTCTACTGAAACATCTGTGCAAAATCTCAAATCAATCCCCACAGATTCAACAGTAGTCTCTACTCCAAACTTATTAATTTCTTCTATCTGGACGGATATTTGTTCATCCGTTGACAAGTGATTGTCCTTCGATGGATGTGCTTAACAACAATCATCTGTTGACACTTAAAACTACTGCTTCGATGGATGTTCCTCATCCGTTGACAGTCACTGCACCTGTAATATATTTGAATTTTATAATAATAATAATAATAATAATAATAATAATAATAATAATAATAATAATAATAAGATTGAGATTAGAATTAGAATAAGTGATTTACTAATTAGAAAAGAATAAAAAAGTGTTCAGCTGTTTATTAAAATTCTAATAAATGCAGGACTGTTAATATAGTATATATAATCACGGTCATTATTAAAAAGCACGAGTTAAAAACAAAGAAAAACCCTAGATAAGCCACGAGAGCCGCGTAGAGTGAGAGAAGCAAAGCGGAGGGAAAAAAAACAGGGGAGACAGAGTCGGAAAATAGAGTCCTTGGTTCGTATCATAAGGTTTGATTGTTAATCTCATATCCATTATATTACTATTGAATTTTGTTATCTTGATATCACTTTTAATTAAATATTATTCTGATTGTGACACATCTAGAGTACTTGGTATCTTGATACTGTACAACATTATTATATTTAGCCTATAGATTCTTGCGTCTTAATAAGTGAGTACAGGTTACTAGTTTTAGTGGTCATTATTGGCAACTAACTTCAGTAAAAGAAAATTATTTACAAGCTGTTAAACTATCACTGTGATTTATGATATTATTTTTAATAATTTTAGTGACTCCGCATGTCCCTGATTTTGTATTCTCAAGTCAGGTTTTAAACTTTAATGTCACTAGATTTTGTATACTTAGTATATCTGTATTTTACTATTTTATGTTATGTTTGATTCTGCACTAAAACATTAATTATATTAATTTTAATGAATCAGTGTGTCATAGTGTATTTGCATATATTACAAGTTGTGTTTTGATATAATATTATTATATAAAATATTAATTTATTTTATGTCTTATTTATGAACTAAAATAATTGAGTTTTTTTTTTTTTTGGTTTAGCAGGAGTAATAGGTGACGTTTTGTACATGTACTGCTAATTTGTTATACAAGATTTAAGAAGCCAGGTTTATAAAGGTCCGGGCATCTTTATTTTAATTAGTATTATACTAGTTAGGAGCATTTCTAGTTTTGGATGTTAATACTTTATTTATGCATTAATTAATATTATCTTAAGACTAACTAATCCTAATGGCGAGGTCAGGGAATAACCGTGTAATTATAATTTGAATTATATAGCAAGGGTCGTGTTAATTATAATCATATTTTTGTCATTTAGATCGCGGACCAGGAATTTAGAGCATTGTTTGCGGATTTCTTTAGTATATTTAATTACGATACTCGAGGTACGGATTCTATCCCCTTTTTATTCAGCGCTACTCATCTTAAAATTGAATGTCTCTGATTCACTCAATTCCATATTTTATTTGCTCCGTTAATATTATCTGATCATTTTGACTCCGAAAATTATTTTTAAAATTTGATTTGGAAAATTTTAGATATCTGTTTATGCGATTTTCAAAAATTATTTATGACACCCTTTGTTTTGGTAATCTGAATTACTTGTATTAGGTGATTTTAAATTTGCGATAATATTTTATTTTTGAACCCTTAGTGATTTAGGGTATACCGAGTTAACCAGCTGTAGGGGTACTACAGCCATGTCATTGCGGCACCAGTGACATGACACTTCCGTGACAGTGTGATTGGTCACGGCGTATCCTTCTGTTAGCTCTTGGGAGGAGCTTTTGCGCATTTGATATTTGTTCAGGATACGTGGGTGCACCCAGGATTTGATTTGTGATTTGATTTATGGTGACGTTGTATATGCCGTACACGTTAACCATTCTGTTGCACGCATTAGGTACCCTATGATGTGTGTATTTGTATCTGTTCTGATCTCGGTATGAAATATCCTAACCCCTCGTTGTTTCAGCCTTACTTATTTTTAATTGTTGTTTATTTGAAAATTGCTGATTATTTATTTCTGATCTTTTGTTTTATAAATTGTATTCCAAATCCGTACTGGGCGTTTGGCTCATGCCGTATTCTTTTTTTCTGGCAGGTGCTTAGGGGGATCTGGGACTGTGTGATGGAGAGCTCCCTTTATTTCGTTCTTAGGATTTCAGACTTCTATCATTATTCAGACATAATAACTTATTAGAGATTTCAGCATTTATATATTTGGTTTAGACATTTTGGAGATTTAATATTATTTTGGAGATTTAGACTGTTTAATTATTGTTAAAAATATATTAGTGCTCTGTTTGCAGGTTTATGGATTTTAAGTAATATTTCCCTTCTATTTTAAGAAGGGGGTGTTTCAGAGATGGTATCAGAGCTTAGGTTCTTTCTTGTAGAAAACCTACTTAGGTTGACCTGTGAGTTTGGGTAGACGATAGGATGGGTATTCTATTTAATTTCGTTTCATTCTGCTTTATCATTTGAAATCTGTTTATAACTGCTTCATCATATTTATTCTCGTAATCTTCATTCGTTCGCTATCTTATATTGTAGATGCCTCCTAGACGTGATCCTTTTCATATTGACCCCGTTCAGCTTACTGAGATGATAGGGCAAGCAGTGGCTCAGGCTGTACAGCAGGCTTTGGCAAACCAAGGAAATCAGAATGGAGAGGGAAATCAGAATGGAGAAGGAAATCAGAATGGAGAGGGAAATCAAAATGGACACGGAAATCAGAATGGCAATGGTAATCAGAATCAGAATGGTCAGGGCCATCAGCTGGAGCCGTTTGTATGGTTGGAGAGGTTTGTGAAGCAGAAACCAGACTCTTTTAGTGCAGCACCGACTCCCATTGATGCTGAAAATTGGATTGTTCATCTCGAGAAGATTTTTGATGCACTGGGTTGTGATGAGATTCAGAAGGTCAGGTTAGCTGTGTATAAGTTGGAGGGCGATGCTCAGAGGTGGTGGAGAGGAGTGAAAGCTACTAAAGGGGAGCAGTATGCAGAGGCTTTGGAATGGCAGGGATTCAAGGAAGTATTCTATGAGCAGTACTTCTCTAATGCTGATAGGGAGGCTTATTTGAGGGAGTTTCATTCTATTATGCAGCACCAGGATGAGAGCATTACTGATTATATGGCGAGGTTTATAAGGCTGGCTGGATTTGCTGGGACAGTTGCAGGGACTGCTGCGCAGCAGGCTGATAAATTTAAATGGGGGTTGAAGTCTCATCTGAGGGGTTCCATAATTTCTTTTAAATTTGATAATGTGGCAGAGGCGGCTGATGCAGCAAAGGATGTTGAGAAGGAGCGCATAGATTTCAGGACTTCCAGGTCTAACAGTGGTAGTAAGAGGACTAGGGATGATCAGGGTTTTGCACAGGGTATACAGTGGTATGGAGGTCAGAATGGTCAGCAGGGACAGTGGCGCGGACAGAATCAGAATAGGGGTGGTCAGTCATTCCACGGCCGGAATCAGTATGTTGGTCAGAATCAGCAGTTTCAGCGACAGAAGCAGCCTAGACAGCGGCAGAATCGTCAGCAGGGACAGAGCCGTTACTCAGTATATGGGGGAAACCCCAATATGATTCCAGTGGCTCCTTGTGCTACATGTGGTGGACATCATCCAGGTAGAGCTTGTTACAGACAGACTGGGGCTTGTTTCTTGTGTGGTAGCTTGTCCCATAGGGCAAAGGATTGCACAGTGTCACGCAACCCTGGTGGAGGAGGAGCTGGCGGTGGTAGTGGCAGTGGAAGTCGGCAGAATCCTACAGCCAGAGTGTTTGCATTGACTGCAAATCAAGCAGCAGCTAATTCAGGTACCGTTTCAGGAACACTTCTTGTTGGTAGACGTGATGCTTATGTGTTATTTGATACTGGTTCGACCCATTCTGTTGTGTCTTTATGGTTTGTTCGTCATCTAGGCATTGCACCTTCATTATTATATCCTCATATGTCTATTTCTACCCCGATGGGGAATTCTGTTGTTATTTCTGATGTGTATCGAGAGTGTCCGATAGCTGTTGGAGATAGAAGATGTAAGGTTAACTTGCTTCCCATGGAGATGCATTACTTTGACATTATTTTGGGCATGGATTGGTTGAGTGAACATCATGCCACAATTGATTGTCAAGGAAAAAGGGTGATCTTTGGGGATGTAGATAAACCAGAATTTGTATACCAAGGGTCTCAGCCGAAAGGGGAGGTTAAATTAATTTCCGCTCTAAAGGCGAGCAAGCTTTTATCTAAGGGTTGTGATGGCTACCTTGCTTTCGTGAAGGATACATCGAAGGATGAACCTCGCATCGAGGATTATCCAGTTGTGAAGGAGTATGAAGATGTGTTCCCCAATGAGCTACCAGGTTTGCCACCATATAGAGAGGTGGAGTTTACTATTGAACTAGTTCCTGGTGCTGAGCCTATTTCCAAGGCGCCTTACCGTATGGCACCACTTGAGTTGCAAGAATTGAAGGAGCAGTTGCAAGAGTTGTTGGATAGGGGATTTATTAGGCCAAGTGTGTCTCCTTGGGGCGCTCCTGTGTTATTTGTGAAGAAGAAGGATGGTTCCATGAGGTTATGCATTGACTACAGGGAGTTGAATAAGGTGACTGTCAGAAATAGGTATCCTTTGCCACGCATTGATGACTTGTTTGATCAGTTACAAGGGGCGAAGTACTTTTCGAAGATAGATTTGAGATCTGGTTACCATCAGTTACGAGTTAGGGAGGAAGACATTCCGAAGACTGCATTTCGCACTCGTTATGGTCATTATGAGTTTCTCGTGATGTCCTTTGGGTTGACGAATGCACCTGCGGTATTTATGGATTTGATGAATCGGGTCTTTCATGATTATCTGGATAAATTCGTGGTGGTCTTCATCGATGATATCTTGATATACTCTAGGAGCAGAGAGGAGCATGAGGAGCATTTACGTACTGTACTTGAAATTTTGAGGGAGAAGAAGTTGTTTGCGAAATTTTCCAAGTGTGAATTCTGGTTGGAGGAAGTGGCATTCTTGGGGCATATTGTGTCTGGTAGGGGCATTGAGTTGGATCCTGTGAAAGTCGAGGCTATTACTAATTGGCCCAGACCTAGCAATGTGACGGAGGTGAGGAGTTTCTTAGGTTTGGCAGGTTACTACAGGCGTTTTGTGGAAGGTTTCTCTTCCATAGCTTTACCATTGACTCAGCTAATGAGGAAGGGAATTAAGTTCGAGTGGAATGATGATCGTGAGAAGAGCTTTCAAGAGTTAAAGAAGAGATTGGTGTCAGCTCCAATACTTGTGTTGCCATCAGGGAGTGGAGGTTTTCAGGTGTATAGTGATGCTTCTAAGAGAGGATTGGGATGTGTTCTTATGCAACATGGGAAAGTGATTTCTTACGCTTCTAGGCAGCTTAAACCATATGAGGTGAATTATCCTACCCATGACTTGGAGTTAGCAGCAGTGGTCTTTGCTTTGAAGATCTGGAGACACTATCTTTATGGAGAGACTTGTGACATCTTTACTGATCACAATAGTCTCAAATACATCTTTACTCAGAAGGAGCTTAACATGAGGCAGCGGAGGTGGCTTGAACTTCTTAAGGATTATGATGCAAATATTCAGTACCATCCGGGGAAGGCGAATGTAGTGGCAGATGCTCTTAGTAGGAAGAACTTGGGGAGTGTTGCATCCCTCATTACTCAGCCGCACCTTATTTCAGATTTGGAGCGCTTGGGTGTTGAGTTGTATGTTAGAGGATCAAGTGGTAGCATTGCAAATTTAAAAGTGGAACCGAATCTTGTTTCAAGGGTTAAGGAAGCTCAGAAGAGTGATACAGGTTTGGAAGCTATTAGATCCGAGGTGGCAGGTGGAAAGCAAACACAATTTCATGTCGATGATGAGGGTGTGATGTGGTTGGGTAGTAAATTGTGCGTGCCCGCAGACCCGACGATTCGTGAGGAAATTTTGAAGGAGGCTCATAGTTCTTCATTCTCTATCCATCCAGGTTCCACCAAGATGTATAGGGATTTGAAGAAGCACTTTTGGTGGAGTGGAATGAAGGGAGATATAGCAGAATTTGTGGGAAAATGTCTTACATGTCAACAAGTGAAGATAGACCATCAGAGGCCTAGTGGATTGTTGCAGCAGCTAGATATTCCAGTTTGGAAGTGGGAAAACATTACTATGGATTTTGTGACTCATTTGCCGAGGACCTTCAAGAAGAACGATGTCATATGGGTGGTGGTTGATAGACTTACTAAGTCCGCTCACTTCTTGCCTATTAGAGAGACTACTCCTATTCATGAGTTGGCAGAGATTTTTCAGCGAGATATTGTTAGGCTTCATGGTGTGCCTGTGTCGATAGTTTCTGACAGAGATACGAGGTTTACATCGCGTTTTTGGAAGGGATTCCAGCAAGCTTGGGGTACGAGGCTTAATTTTAGTACAGCTTTTCATCCGCAGACCGATGGACAGTCAGAAAGGACGATCCAGACGTTAGAGGATATGTTGAGGGCATGTGCTTTGGAGTGGACAGGTGATTGGGATAAATATTTGTATCTTGTTGAGTTTGCGTACAATAATAGTTGGCACGCGAGTATTGGTATGCCACCATTTGAGGCTTTGTATGGTAGGAGGTGTAGGGCACCATCTTGTTGGGATGAAGTTGGTGAGAGAGTCATCGAAGGGCCGGAGTTAGTTAGAATTACTAATGAGAAGGTAGAGAAAGTTAAAGAAAGTCTGAAGGTAGCTCGATCTCGTCAAAAGAGTTACGCGGACCAACATAGGAAGTTTGGGGGATTTGAGCCGGGTGATCATGTGTTCTTAAAGGTGTCGCCTTGTAAGGGTGTGAAGCGTTTTGGTATGAAGGGAAAGCTTAGTCCGAGATATGTTGGCCCTTTTGACGTTATGGAGAAAGTAGGGGAAGTATCTTATAGAGTTGCGTTGCCACCACAACTATCTCATGTGCATAATGTGTTTCATGTGTCGGTTTTGAGGGGTTACAAATATCATCCATTACATGTAGTTCAGTATCCATTACATAAGATTAAAGAGGATCTTTCTTGTGAGGAGGAAGCTGAGGCTATCTTAGCTCGAGAGGAGCGAGTTTTGAGAAAGAACACCATTCCGTTTGTGAAAGTTTTGTGGAAAAATCATTCGGAAAGAGAGGCTACTTGGGAATTAGAAGAATCTATTCGTGAGAAATATCCGCATTTATTCGATTCAGGTATGAATATTTAGTTTCGTTAGATTCCGGGGACGGAATCCTTTTTAAGGGGGTATATATGTAATATATTTGAATTTTATAATAATAATAATAATAATAATAATAATAATAATAATAAGATTGAGATTAGAATTAGAATAAGTGCTTTACTAATTAGAAAAGAATAAAAAAGTGTTCAGCTGTTTATTAAAATTCTAATAAATGCAGGACTGTTAATATAGTATATATAATCACGGTCATTATTAAAAAGCACGAGTTAAAAACAAAGAAAAACCCTAGATAAGCCACGAGAGCCGCGTAGAGTGAGAGAAGCAAAGCGGAGGGAAAAAAAACAGGGGAGACAGAGTCGGAAAATAGAGTCCTTGGTTCGTATCATAAGGTTTGATTGTTAATCTCATATCCATTATATTACTATTGAATTTTGTTATCTTGATATCACTTTTAATTAAATATTATTCTCATTGTGACACATCTAGAGTACTTGGTATCTTGATACTGTACAACATTATTATATTTAGCCTATAGATTCTTGCGTCTTAATAAGTGAGTACAGGTTACTAGTTTTAGTGGTCATTATTGGCAACTAACTTCAGTAAAAGAAAATTATTTACAAGCTGTTAAACTATCACTGTGATTTATGATATTATTTTTAATAATTTTAGTGACTCCGCATGTCCCTGATTTTGTATTCTCAAGTCAGGTTTTAAACTTTAATGTCACTAGATTTTGTATACTTAGTATATCTGTATTTTACTATTTTATGTTATGTTTGATTCTGCACTAAAACATTAATTATATTAATTTTAATGAATCAGTGTGTCATAGTGTATTTGCATATATTACAAGTTGTGTTTTGATATAATATTATTATATAAAATATTAATTTATTTTATGTCTTATTTATGAACTAAAATAATTGAGTTTTTTTTTTTTTTATTTTTTTTATTTTTTTTTTGGTTTAGCAGGAGTAATAGGTGACGTTTTGTACATGTACTGCTAATTTGTTATACAAGATTTAAGAAGCCAGGTTTATAAAGGTCTGGGCATCTTTATTTTAATTAGTATTATACTAGTTAGGAGCATTTCTAGTTTTGGATGTTAATACTTTATTTATGCATTAATTAATATTATCTTAAGACTAACTAATCCTAATGGCGAGGTCAGGGAATAACCGTGTAATTATAATTTGAATTATATAGCAAGGGTCGTGTTAATTATAATCATATTTTTGTCATTTAGATCGCGGACCAGAAATTTAGAGCATTGTTTGCGGATTTCTTTAGTATATTTAATTACGATACTCGAGGTACGGATTCTATCCCCTTTTTATTCAGCGCTACTCATCTTAAAATTGAATGTCTCTGATTCACTCAATTCCATATTTTATTTGCTCCGTTAATATTATCTGATCATTTTGACTCCGAAAATTATTTTTAAAATTTGATTTGGAAAATTTTAGATATCTGTTTATGCGATTTTCAAAAATTATTTATGACACCCTTTGTTTTGGTAATCTGAATTACTTGTATCAGGTGATTTTAAATTTGCGATAATATTTTATTTTTGAACCCTTAGTGATTTAGGGTATACCGAGTTAACCAGCTGTAGGGGTACTACAGCCATGTCATTGCGGCACCAGTGACATGACACTTCCGTGACAGTGTGATTGGTCACGGCGTATCCTTCTGTTAGCTCTTGGGAGGAGCTTTTGCGCATTTGATATTTGTTCAGGATACGTGGGTGCACCCAGGATTTGATTTGTGATTTGATTTATGGTGACGTTGTATATGCCGTACACGTTAACCATTCTGTTGCACGCATTAGGTACCCTATGATGTGTGTATTTGTATCTGTTCTGATCTCGGTATGAAATATCCTAACCCCTCGTTGTTTCAGCCTTACTTATTTTTAATTGTTGTTTATTTGAAAATTGCTGATTATTTATTTCTGATCTTTTGTTTTATAAATTGTATTCCAAATCCGTACTGGGCGTTTGGCTCATGCCGTATTCTTTTTTTCTGGCAGGTGCTTAGGGGGATCTGGGACTGTGTGATGGAGAGCTCCCTTTATTTCGTTCTTAGGATTTCAGACTTCTATCATTATTCAGACATAATAACTTATTAGAGATTTCAGCATTTATATATTTGGTTTAGACATTTTGGAGATTTAATATTATTTTGGAGATTTAGACTGTTTAATTATTGTTAAAAATATATTAGTGCTCTGTTTGCAGGTTTATTGATTTTAAGTAATATTTCCCTTCTATTTTAAGAAGGGGGTGTTACAGCACCACCTGAAATCTCAACCATTGTCACAAGTGCAGATGACTTAGTAGTAGTACAATCACTCTTAGGACCGAGGGAAGGGTGTGAACTGAGTTAGAGGCTGAGTTGCTCTTAGGCAAAAGAAAAGGAAAAGAGTGAACAAATGCAGACTATTTCTTCCAGCCTGGCAAAAGTGAGTGAGGGGAGTTCCACCTTAGTAGGTGAAGGTTAGGGTGTGAGGGTGGTGAGCCAAGGGGAGCCCTTGATGCAAGAACAGAGAGAAAATGAGAGAAAAACAGGTACAGCTGAATGGGAAGAGCCCATTGTAAGTGAGTTAATGGATGTCAATGAGGCTGACAAGAGATAGCTAATTTAACAATAATATCAAGCTGTTTTAGACTCTATTCCTTTTGAAGCTGAGGCATTTACTCACCCTGTGTCAGCATATCAAGTTCTAGCTGAACATGACAATGTGGATGCAGAAAGGATGCTAAACTTGGTGCATACAACTGCTTCAATGCAAAGAGCAAAAGATGTCATCTCAAGCATGCCTTCCATAGTTGGTGATGATGTTGATTATGGAACTGGTGGTTCTGAAGAGTTCTTTGGAAATGAAGATGGTGATGAAGAAGAGTTCATGGACATAGGATGAGAAGCAGGCCCTAGCTCTAGATCAAACATTCCAGCATGGGTGTTCTCTAAAGATTGTGATGAGCAATATTTCAAGACTACCCTTTTTCACATCATTCAACAGACTCAGATAGCTCTTCAAGCCACCACTAATGCTAGCACCAAGAAGCTTCTACAGGCACACCTCAACTCTCTACAACTACATCAAATACAATCTCTTCAACACAATCTGAATGTCAGTTTAATCAAAACAGAGATTGACCAAGTCAAGAAGGATGTCTCTGAAAGATTGGATGTTAATTTTCCAAATACAACAGTGCTTGACATCAACAGACAGTTAAGGAAGAATTCTGTAAGAACCCGAATTTTTGACATCGGTAAAAGACCTTTATGAATAGTAACCTTGCGGTTCAATAAAAACTTTTTGCGACCACACCATATACGAGTTTTAATTTAAGATTCCGAGTTGATATTGTGATTATATGTACCAAGTAAGTGTATGTAAACGCTATTAGTTTTCGAAGAAAACGAACTTTAAAAAATGACCGTATCCATGAACCATCAAGGATTACGAGAATTACAATATAATTACAAATTTAAAATCCTACAAATTTAAATCTAAGTACGATACTTCAAAATATAAAGAACGTAAAAGAAATGATTGACACCGTGAACCGTTTACGAGAATTTATTACGAAAAAGAATAAGCGACCAAGAAAACGCGTAAGTGAATAAATGAACGTATCGAACCAAGATAACTAAACTAGATAAATATGGTAAGAAACTAACCATGATTAGGCTATCAAATAGTAACCTAAACTAGATAACATGATGACCTAAAGGCTAGAATAGTAAACCTAGAATCTAAACTAGATAGATTAGCTTGTAAACCTAGTAAGCTAGCTAGGATATGCAAAGATATACTAGTACTAGGTTATATACTAAATCATATCTTTGAAATCTTCCAAGAGAAGCATTCAAGAAAGCACAAAACTCTTTCTCTCTCTCTTCAAAACACAATGCTGATTTCAAGAACACCATGGAAAGAAAAATTCATATATCATGTTCTACTCATTCAAAAATCACCAAATTTTAACCAAAGATTCCTCATATCATGTACAGGGTACTTTTAAAATTTCATGGTCATTGGATTAGTATAGCATAGTCAAACCCTTTCTCAAAATTGGTAGTGAATAGTAACTCTAAAAATCTCTTTTTATTTTCTTGATTTTCATGGCATGATTTAGGATCCTTAAGCATAACCAATAATTCCCAAGGTTCAACCATAAAGAAGAGGACCTCCCAAGCTACCAAGAAAGGTATAAACCTTCATCCAAACTTTGTTTAAGTTTTGAGTTTCAAGAAAAGTAAGGATCTTTGATATAAGTATGATTTTGATGATTGATTTGATATTATCTTGATGTTTAGTTAATTAGTTTTAAGGTTGATGATTGTTGCCTCAAGAAAATAATATTCTTGAGAGGAGTTAGTTTTGAGATGATGATTTGATGGTTGTTGATGGTGGTATAATGATTTAAAACATAAACGAAACTCGGATCATAATCGTAACCTCGTTAAAACGAACAAAACTCAACTTAAGTTTCTGCAGAAGTTTCCGAATGTATAAACTGTAGTTTCTTAAAAAGTGAGACTTGATTATAATAGACAATGTTATCACCTCCCTGCCTGGCTCTATCAGCAGGCTCTTTCTTTTGTCGAGGATCATTTAGGCACTTTAATCCCTTGATTTCAATTTACGGATCAAAAGTTATGACCGTTTTAGTAAAAGTGATTTACGCGACAAAAACTGCTACAAATTACAAACTTTGTAAATAGAAATGATTGACTTAAAATATTTAAAAATCATGAAATTTTAAAAGAAATTAATAAATAGAGCTTATTAAATCCCATAAAAAGTTCAAGTAAAAATATTGATTTTTCAATTTTATAAAAATGTCGGAGTCGACGTCGCGCGGAGTAAAAACACCCCACACAAACCACTGTTAGACAACTGCCAATTCGGGATTTTCACCCCTGTTACAAGAAAACCATTTTCAAATGATGTGTTTTATATTTTGTCTAGATCGCGCACGCAAAATCGATGTGTCAATTGAGTTAACGGTTTGAGAGATATCAACGTTTTAGTGAAAGCGGTTTGAATAGTAAAACTTCGTAGTTGACCGAACTTTTGAAATGCTTTTCACCTAATTAAATTCATTTTATCAAAATAAAACTTTTATGATAAATATTACAAGTACTCAAGAAGCTCCTCGATATGGTTTCGTATTAAAATATTAATTTTATGATTTATTAAAAATATTAGAGTACGAGTCGCGTAATAGTAACATTCTGTAAAGTCAACTCTAGAAGACCACTTTAACCGTCCGTTTCGACCAAGGATCGATACTTATTTCGAGTCGGTCGAATATTGAAAATTATGAAGTATTGAACTTATTAGAAATATAAGTCGGTGATGGGATTAGGAATACTGATTAAGAATATGATATTTGTTGGTTAGAAAACTCGGAATGAGAGCAAGTCAAAAAATGTATCTTGGACTCTAGGCAAGTTTTCAAATCCTACCTTTTATGAACTGTTGTGATTGCTTTTAAACACTGCGATATATGCATGATAAATGTTTATGGTGATTTACAAATTATTATATATTGAATCATAAGATATGATGATTTTGGTATAATAAAAGTACTGGATTTGAAACGATATATTTAGACCGAGGATTGGTCTATGTAAGTTTATAAAAACCCGGAAGTATTCCGGAGTTGTTATATTTAAGAAATGTTAACGCTAGAGAGTAGCGTGACATGTATATGGTAGACCGAGAGTCGGTCATATGTATATTATAGTAAAAACCCGGGGATCATCCCGGTGATGTTTTGGGCAATCAAAAGTCCGTATTTATTTTATTCCAAGGGACTCGATATCCACTTGCAAAGTATTAAGTACCTCGAATTTTATTTATAAATGATTTCCAAAGATCGTATTCCCTCAACTATATTTTATTATTCGAATAATGAATATTATTTCAGTTATTCATTTAATATAAGAGGAGTATTTTCCAACGATTATTATTTCAAACTCGATTAATTATATTATTAACGATTGCTTTAAATATTTAAACATAAATTAGTTGAGGAATATTATTTCAAATATTCTTTTAAAATATAATTATTCGAGGTTTAATTATTTAATAATTAATATTTAAATATTAATATTTGTTAAATGATTTAAAATTATTTAAAAATCATAAAACCTATGTTAAAATACTTTCTAAGTTTCAGAAAGTCATTCGAATACTTTCAAATCGTCGAAAAATATTATCTCGACGTATTTTAAATTTTTTGAATATAGTTTCAAAAGAAACTCTCCCTCATTTATTTATTTGTTGACAACGGTCAACTCACATTATCATAATACTTCCTCCGTACATATATATATATATATATATATATATATTTATATATATATATATATATATATATATATATACTAGCAACATGAGTTGTGCCTATCAATAAGCTAAATGCTTTGGGAACTCGAGGAGTATGAGTTCTTGGAATATGATAGGATTTCTTAAAGGACAAGGGAGGGGTAGAGATCCAGTACTTCATGTATTGGGGAGACTGCCAGTACCGTGGGAGACGGTACTATATGTACCTAAGGACCTGCGAAGTGTGTGTATACCCGAAATGGGACACATAGCCCGTATGTGGAAAGGGTGATAACCGGGATACGAAAGTGTCATCCTTCTACTAGTAGAAAAGGTTACTGATTTCCGTCTTACAACTGATCATCATAAGCGGTGGCTCCGGTGAATGTCCTATTCTTCCAATTGGAATTGAGATGAAATACCATAACCTAAGCCTAGGTGCTGAATTTACCATTAAGGTATTTGCAGACTGATAAGTCAATCAAAGAATTGTTTTGAAAAGAGGTGTGTATCACCAAGGAAACTACTTTGAATATATACATATCCTTATACAGATTAATATAATTTCTTTAACAGTCTTTTCATACTGTTGATTATTATGGCTGAGCATTATTGCTCACTCTTGCTTTCTTTTAAATGTCACAACATAACAGGTTACCAGTATACCAGTGTGGGACTTAGTCACTTGAAATCATGGGGAGAATCCCTTACAGCTTTGTCTCAGGTGGACCAGAGTATCCAGATAAGTATAAGATGTTAGTAGCAATTATTGTAACTTTATATAGAGGTTACGGATAATTGTTTAAGATCCTGTAAAGTACATTTGAGTGTAATAAAAGAAGATTACATTTTGTACATTATTTCTAAGGCTACAACTAGTGTGTGTGTGTATGTGTGCGTGAGATTGGGGTCTGTTGGATTATTGAATCAATACAGGTTACATATGAGTGAAGGATGGCGTGATGACCCAGATTTCTGACCCCGGATTTGGGGGCGTTACAAATTCTAATCTTGTAACCAAAGTGGATTCCCTGGATATAAGACTAAAAGCACTGCAAATCATTTACATCAAGCCCAGCAAACTCAGTTGCTTCAAAAGCTGTGGCTGCACAGACTTCTAGCTCCACTCTACTTGATGATAACAAAAAGGGGGAGAAAGATTCAATTATCCCAGTTAGTCAAGGAGAGCAAATCAGTGAGGGGGGCATGTGATAAATGTTCAAATCAGTCAAGTAATAGTTCCAGAAATTACTTTACCAAATCCACCAGTATTGGACAATATTGATATGATCCAAATAGCAGCTGCTAAGCTGGATTCAAAGTCAAATCTCAAGAAGCTTGATGTTGTAGCTGTTGAGAAGGAATTATATGATAAGTGGAGGAAAATTGAAGAAGAAATTCAGAAGAAATTTGGTCAGATACAGGAACCAGACAAGATATTTCATCACTACTCACAAATCAAGCAAATCTCTGTGAATGAAATGAGTCTAAGTAACTTGGAAAAGGGACAACCTTCATGCATAAAGTCTCCGAAGGCCAATCTGGTGTTGAATCCTAAGAAGAACTATCCAAAGTCATCAGACAAAAATCTTGTGGATCTTATGTTTGAGACTCCAAGGCCAGATGAAAAGAAGCTGTTGACAAGGTCCATTGCATTCTTCAAAGATCCAACTGATTCAGTGCCGAATAGAAAAATTGCCAAGATCTATATGAATGGTAAAGAAATCTGTGTGGTGGATGGACACCCTCAGTTTGCAGAAGCCAAGAAGGAAGAAAAAAAAGAATCAAGCAAGAAAAGAAGCAGGCTGCTTTAGATGCTAAAAGGCTTAAACAAAAGAAGAAGCAATCTGCTATCTTGGCCAAACTTCAAGGTGTGAGAAGTGTAACTAAGATTTCTGAGAAACCACCTGTGATAACTGAA
The DNA here is from genome assembly GCF_009905375.1 of Apium graveolens. Lineage (NCBI taxonomy): Eukaryota > Viridiplantae > Streptophyta > Magnoliopsida > Apiales > Apiaceae > Apium > Apium graveolens. Next base: position 10,909,982 of record NC_133647.1, read on the forward strand.
GCTCAAGATCTAAAAATGAAAAATGAACCTCAACAGAAAAGGAATTTCAGATACAAGCTCCATTCCAAGAGAAAATTGGACTTCAGTGATGAGGAAATGGAAGACTACATTCCTAAATAGTCTACAACCTCAACTCAAATATCCAAGCCTTCAACAGTGCATGATGACTTTAAGGAGGATCCAATAAAGAACTTTCATGGTGAGCCTATAATTCCCAAGGATGAGCCAATAGACTGGGAAAGTTTGCCAATTCCTGAACTAAATTTACCTATCTTCAACAAGCCAAAGAAAACAAAGTCAAGAGCAATCAAGAAGATCAAGCCCGTGACTCTCAGAACCAAAACCCTAGCCAAAGCTCAACCAACTGTCAACAAGGGAGATCTTCTATACATCTGTGACATCAAAGAATTTTCAGAGATTAATCTCTACATGGATGAACTAGAAGAAGTGAGAGCAATTGATGCCCACAGAAATCTTCCTGAAAGACTGGTGTTTAAGTACTAGGGAGGGAAAGAAATCACATGGCCTCTTCACATGATTCTTCAAGAAAGCTACTCTGTACTGATAAAGATCTTCTCATCCTTCAAGAAAAACTTTGGTTTTAATATAAATGCAAGGAAATTGGTCCTAAAGAAGATTGAAGATCTAAGGAGTAATAAAGCCAAAGATCCACTCCCAAAGAATCTATCAATTCCCTTCATAGGAAATAGAGTGCATTTAAGGCCTTATTGGCTGATGAAATTCATGGATGATAAGGGTGTTAGAAGATTCTTCAGACTAGATGACCAATTAAATATCTCTAGCAATGAGACTCTATTGGAAATGCAAGAAAAGCTGGATCTATTAGATGATGAAGAACTTGAATTCCACAAACAACTCCAAAATCAAATAGATGAGAATAACAGGAAGCTTGGGAAGAATTCCAGACAATCAAGGAAATAGAAATCACCTGCTCAGACTAGAGGAGCACCTTGATAATGATTTTGAGAACCCTTTGTACACTTTACTTTGTTCAATTTTCAAATAACTTGTAGCACTTATTAGTTTTATCTACTATAATTTAATTTGTACATTTAGGGTGTTTTGTTATCATCAAGTTTCTCTTAATTTATGCCTACAATTCCAGTAGACATGAATTGGGGGAGATTGTAAGGAATATGTTGTGGACTTGATGATAAGTTAAACAAAATACCTTGGTAGATTTAACTTAGTGATTTGTAGCTTTCAACGGATGATCATTTCAACATCCGTTGAAAGAGTAGCTTATGTACAATAAGTCAGTAGCACATTTCTGCATACTTGAACAGCTTAGTGAACTAGATCTTTGAGGAAATTTTAAGTCATATTGACTACTAGATTGATATGCAAGATGGGTTATCGTAAATATATGATGCCTTGTAATCTTGTATAAATGAAATGGAGTTAAATGTCAAGAAAAGAGTCTCAATGGATAAGTTATAAAGCTTCAATGGATGATTAGTCAAGCTTCAAAGGATGCTCTGATAAAGCTTCAACGGATGATCCATAAAGCTTCATCGGATGATCAACCAAAGTATCAACGGATGATCAACTACAGCTTTAACGGATGATTCAATGAAGCTCCAACGGATGTTCAAATTCAAAAGAGCAGTTGATAGTGACTTGACAGTCACATGCATTGATGGTATACAAATGGAATGTGGGAGCCTAATTACATGTTTTAGAGAACAAAGAAGCATTACCATTTCCATGCAATTATGAAGATATTCAAAGATGCTGGAATAGAGTAGTGAAACAACATGAAGTTAGACTAGATATAGTTTGTCTTATTGTCTTGTCTTACTGTCATGTAATTTGGTGATATATAAACCAAGTGTAGCAAGTAGAACATTTTAAAAAAAAAAACTTAGCAAGTATAATTTTCAGAGAGATAGATAAAGCTACATTTGTTAAAAATTTCTCTGTAAATTAGTTTGTTCACTTGTAAGCAGCTGTGTGCTATTCAAGCATCAAAAAGTTCTCAATCATATATATATATATATATATCTGGTGGATACATTCAAATCCACCATAAAGTTTTAATGCTTTGTGTTTTATTACTTAGTGTTTTGATTTCTATTATTCTTCCATTCCGCATTACTGCAAATCAAACACTGTTATATATATTAAGTTAGAACTTATTTAAAATCTCAAAAAGAATCCAGAATTACATTCAACCCCCCTTATGTAATTCTTATTGTATCGTTTGGGAATAAGAATTATGAATATGCTGCAACTGTGGCGGCGACGCTATCTCATAAGCGACCTTTCCTATTTGCTTCAAAACTTCAAATGGTCCTATATACCTGGGGCTGAGCTTACCTTTCTGTCCAAATCGAACTAATCCTTTTAAAGGTAATACTTTCAACAATACCAATGACCCTATTTCAAAGTTCATGTCCGTCCGATGCAAATACACATTCCTCCTTTATCGATCCTGAGCAGCTTCTAACCTTTTCCGAATCAATGCCACTGCATCTTTAGTCTGCTGAACTAGCTCAGGTCATAGCACTTTTTTTTCTCCTACTTCATCCCAATACAATGGTGATCTACACTTATGTCCATATAGTGCTTCATAGGGTGGCATTCCGATGCTAGTATGGTAATTGTTATTGTAAGAAAACTCAATCAATGGTAGGTGATTATCCCAGTTTCCCTTAAAATCCAAAGCACAAACCCTTAACATGTCTTCAATTGTCCAGAATCATACTCTCATTTTGGCCATCTGTCTGAGGATGATAAACAGTGCTCATATTTAGCTTGGTTCCTAGACACTCTTGAAACTTAGTCCAAAACCTTGAATTGAATCTTGGGTCTCAGTCTGATACAATGGACATAGGAACTCCATGCTTGGTTACTATTTCATCCAGATACATCTTAACTAACTTTTCCAAAGAATATCTCTCGTTGATAGGGAGGAAATGTGCTGACTTTCTCAATCTGTCAATGATTACCCAAATAGCGTCATGGTTCGACCTCGTCTTTGGTAATCCTACTACGAAATCCATCATAATCTCTTCCTATTTCCACTGAGGAATCTCCAAGGGTTACAATAATCCACTTGGCCTTTAATGTTCTGCTTTTACCGTCTGGCACACATGACATTTGCTAACCCAATTTCCAGTTTCCTTCTTCATTCTTGGCCACCAGAAGTTCTTCTTCAAATCTTGATACATCTTGGTACTTCTCGGGTGAATAGAGAACCTAGAATTATGAGCTTCTCACAAAATCTCATCCTTCAATTCAGTTACATTGGGAATCCATATTCTTGAAGAAAACCTGAACATACCTTTTCTATCCTTTTGAGTACAAACTTCTTCTCCGGTCAAATTATCCAATCCTTGATTCATAACTTCCTCTTGACACTTTCTTATTCTTTTCATCAATTCTGGCTGAAAATTGATTTCATACAATTGCTCTTTATTACCTTCTAGCACTCGAACTTCAATTTCCAGCTTTTCCAATTCCCTTGCTAGTTCCTCAGAAACTTTAATCTAATTCAATATTTCCTTACTGCTTAAGGCATCTACTACCACATTGGCTTTTCCCGGATGATAGTTGATACAACAATCCTAATCCTTGATCAGCTCCAACCATCTTCGTTGTCTCATATTTAAGTCCTTCTAGGTAAATATGTACTTTAAGCTTTTATGATCCGTATAGATGTCACACTTCTCCCCGTACAAAAATGCCTCCACAGCTTTAACACGAACACTATTGCTGCTAACTCCAAGTCATGCACTGGATACTTCTGCTCATGGGGTTTTAACTTCCTGGACGCATAAGCAATAACTTTATCATGTTGCATTAACACATAGCCTAAACCTTTCATGGAAGCCTCACTGTAGATCACAGAATTTCTCGTTTCATCTGGCAATGCTATAACTGGGGCTGTCACTAATATTTTCTTTAACTCCTGGAAACTTTCTTCACATTTCTCGGTCCAAACGAACTTCTCATTTTTCCTGGTTAGCTTGGTCAATGGAGTCACGATCTTAGCAAAGTCTTTTACAAATCTTCGAGAGTAACTTGCTAACCCAAGAAAACTTCTAACTTCTGTCAGGGTCTTTGGTTGTTCCCATCTTGATACAACTTTAATCTTTACAGGATCCACTTTAATACCATCCTTACCCACTATATGACCCAAAAACTAGACTTCATCCAACCAAAATTCATATTTTGAAACCCTAGTGTACAACTTCTTTTCTCTTAGCCTTTGTAGAACAATTCTCAGATGTTCGACATGGTCATCTTTATTCTTCGAGTAGATGAGGATGTTATCAATAAATACAATAACAAACTTATCCAAGTACTCCTTATACACCCGGTTCATTAAATCCATAAAATCTGCTGGTGCATTGGTCAATCCAAATGACACCACTAAGAACTTATGATGTTCATACCTGGTTCTAAATGCGGTCTTTGGTATGTCTTCAGGCTTGATTTTCAACTGATGATAACCCGATCTTAAATCAATCTTTGAGAAATAGCACACTCCTTTAAGATGGTCCAACAAGTCATCAATCCCGGGTAGGGGATATTTATTCTTGATGGTTAACTTATTTAGTTCCCGATAATCAATACACAGTCTCATGCTTCCATCTTTCGTATTTACAAATAACACTGGTGCACCCCATGGAGATATACTTGGTTTAATTACTCCTTTATCCAGAAGTTCATAAAGTTGTTTAGCTAATTCCTTCATTTCCACTGGGGCCATATGATAGGGAGCCTTTGAAACTGGTTCTGCTCCAGGAATTAGGTCAATAGAAAACTCAATCTCACGATCTGGTGGCAATCCTGGAAACTCATCTGGAAAAACATCTGTAAATTCCCTAACTATTGTAATCTCGTCCAGATTAGGTGCCTCTTTCTCGGTGTCTATAATATGGGCTAAGTAGGCTTCACATCCTTGTCTCAACAATCCTTTGCTTCAATTATCGAGAGAAATTTCTTTTCTTGCTTTTGTCCTTGATAACTTATCCTATCACCACTTTCTGTAAACATCATAATTTTCTTTTTCTTACAATCAATATTTGCCTTATGTTGGGATAACCAATCCATTCCTTGAATCACGTCAAACTCTCCTAACTCAAAGGGTATTAGGTCGACTGAAAAGGAATGCCCGCAAATTTCTAGTTGACACTTAGGACAAAATTGGCTAACTGAAATCTTATCCTGATTGGCCACTTCTATGGTCAAGGGTTCAACTAAATCTTCCAACATTAAATCCATTTTATTCATACATTCTTTTGATATAAAGGACTTAGATGCTCCCGAATCAAACAAAATTTTAACAGGTACGAAATTAAGAGAAAGCGTACTTACAACTACATCTGAATCCTGAGCATTAGATCTCTTGGTCATCTTGAAGGTTCTGGTTCTTACTGTTCTGATTTCTGGTCCTTGGGATGCACTACCTCCCACGCTGCCCTGAGTAGCGAGCTTACAGTTTCTGGCAATGTGTCCAACTTTACCACACTTGAAGTTAGAGATGGAAACCGGGTCGGATCGGGTCAGGTATTGCAAAATCCATATCCAAACCAGAAAATGTTATCCATACCCGAACCCGACCCGAACCCGAAAAATACCCGAAAATGAATACCCGAACCCGATCCATCGGATTTCGGATCGGATTTGGGTATACCCGAAACCCGAATTTTTTTTGAATTGGATATTCATACCCGAACCCGAAACCTGAACCCGAAATCTGAAAATTTGCATAATAATTGATATTGCAAGTACTTGGGATCGAACACGCGACTTGTAGAGAAAGTGTTTAAAGGTGTCTTCTTCAACCACCACACCACATCATTAATTGCGTTATTATATGTATAGCTAATATTTAAAAAATCAACGCAATTGATACATAGTTTTTTAGATTTATTACTAAAAGATGTTTTGTTAACCTTATAAACCTTATCACTCGTTTAAATGATTGAATAATTATATTTCATTAAACTTTATAAGTAGTTAATTTTTAACATTATAAATATATATGTTCTAAAAATTATATAATAATATATATATATATTGTATATTATATATATTAATATTATAATCTGAAATATATAAAATTCTAATATTATATATATAATAATTCGGGTTTTTTCGGATTTCGGATTTAAATCGGGTTCGGATAGAGTTTCGGATTTCGGATCGGGTTTCGGATCGGTATACCTAATATCCAAATCCAAATCCAAAAATTTTCGGGTTTAAAAATTAAATCCATATCCAAATCCAAAAAATCGGGTTCGGTAAATCCAAAATTTTAGGTTTCGGATCGGGTATCCGTCGGATCAGATTATTTTGCCATCCCTACTTGAAGCAGGTAACTCCGGGGTTTCCTGAACTGCACTCCGACACGTAGTGGCTTTTCTGATCATATTTAAAATATTGGACGTCTTTTTTGCATTGGCCACTATGCTTCTTGCCACACGACTTACATTCTACTACTAGTTTGGTTGACTAAACTGGGGTAGAAGCAAATGGGGTAGAAGCAACTGAGGTGACACTTGGTCTCACCTGAGGGAAACCTTGTCTTCTGAATCTCTTATTCCTATTTCGTCCAAATCGCCTCAAGAACTTCTGACTGGATTCCTCTTGATCTGCCTTGTCAGTAACGCTTTCGGACTTTCTTTTCTTATCGCCCTTTTCCTTGACGGCCAGCTTCTGATCACTCTCAATTACTACGGCGGCCTGGACTATGGAAATATACGTCTTAAGTTGCAAAACCACAACTCCACCATGAATCTCAGGTTTCAATCCTTGTTGAAACCTCCTTGCTTTCTGAATCTTAGTACTCACATATCCAGGGTCTAACCGGGCCAATTCTGTAAACTTGGCCTCATATTCTGACATACTCTTTTCACCTTGTTTCAATTTCAGAAACTCAACTTCCAACTGATTCTGTAAACAATCTGGAAAGTACTTTTCTAAGAACAACTCCGTAAACCTGGTCCAAGAAACATGACCCTCTCCTTACAACGCACGCATGGATTCCCACCAAAAATTTGCTTCACCCTTGAGAAAATAACTAGTGTAATCCGTCTTAGAATTATCACTTACCTGAATAAGGGCAAAAGCCTTCTCCATTTTCTTAAGACAAACTCTGGCGGCAACCGGGTCTACTTCGCCTTTAAACTCTGGAGGTTTGACAGACTGGAAAGATTTGAAACTAACGGTTTGGTTCGGCTCTCTTTGCTGGTGTTGCTGCTGAAGCTGCAACTGTTATTATTGGATTTGTTGGTGTTGTTGTTATATGAATTGCGGTTGTTGTTGCTGCTGTTGTAGAAATTGCTGTTGCTGTTGCTGGAATTATTCTTGCTGCTGAGCCATCAGATTAGACTGTTGGCGCAACAAATCTAGCAATTCACCCATGATTGGGCCCCCATCAGAGTTTCTACTAGAGGAATTGGACGGGATATTCTTCTTGGGCGACATTCTCCTGAAACACAACAAAAAGTTTTATATGAAAATTGTGCCCCCGGGTAGCAACATTTTTATGCATCAGGAGAATGCTGCCACAATAAAATATTCCCTTCCTTATTTACTTGGGGTCCACCCACGATGCAAAGCTAAATTTAACAAAACCAGCAATAAATATAACAATAACAGTAACAGCAATAACAACCATGCAAAAATAAAAGCCAACAACAACTTGTATAAAAAAAGAACTACAATACAACAGCAGTACAAAGATCAAACCAACAACTACAGTGCAACACTGATAATAGAACTAAGTACACAACAAAATTGGCTGTCATAGCAGCCTCCGCCTAATACATGCTACAATAATATAATATACATATAAAACAACTACAGAACTCCTGAAAACCAACTCTGAGCTCTGTCTAACACTGCTGCCCCTCTGATCTAACCACTGCCACTACCGCTGCCGCCAATAGTCCCTAACTCGAACATTAACCAGTTAACCAGATCCTGGTACTGAATGGCCCTGAACTCAGAGCTAATAAAAGGGTCAATAGACCTAGCTCTCTCAACAACAATCTGCGTCAAAGACCTCACTCGGGCCTGAATATAAGGTGAAGGGGCAAGAATGCCCTGAAAAGGTCCAACTGGTACCCGGTCAAGATGTACGACCAGCTCCGGGCTCTTCTCTCTAATAAAGCACCTGTTCACCGCCCGGTGAACATGATATGGAATCGGGGAGGAAGCACCTGTAGGAGCAGATGGAGGGACTGGAGGTCTAGAGGAAGAAGAGCTGGGTCCACAGCCTGGTGGAAAGTCCCTAACAGCAGATACTGACCTCTGTACCCAACAAGGACGAACAATAGGTCCTGACATGCCTCTAGGTTCAAATATATGAACTGTTTGGGGGAGGCAAAGGAGTTTCCTCAGTTACAACATCTAAGTTCCTCTCAGAGTCTGAACTGTCTGAGTCTGATCTGTTCTCCCGTGATGGAGAACTGGAAATCACTATGGGCCACTGCCAACAATATAAATATACAGGAAAGACACAATAAGGTTAAGGCAGTTCTATCCAAAATATCAATAGATGTCAGGGTAACCTCTTCGGAACCCTCGACTGACTCTTAGGATTGCTCCTGTAAATGAGTTGCTGACTCACACCTTAGGACACAATTTCTATACCTTTTTGACTTAATCCCTAACCTAAATCAGGGACTTGAACCTGTAGCTCTGGTACCAACTGTGACGGTCTCAACCCCGGGGTCAGGAGCTGACGTCACTAAATTATAACAAACCACAAATATAAACTGCTAAATTAACATTATTATATAAACACAACCCCAAACCTAGATCTGATATAGGTTCAAGTATTATTTAAGTTACAAAACCAAAACTGCTTATTCAACAAGACCGACACTCTAACTTAATACAGCAACTCATCAGACCTAATGGTATGATACAAACTACCTCGGAGGAGCCGGGACCGGAGGGGGCTGACACTCTATTCTTCCAAGGTCCGACTGGTCTTCTAGGCATCTGCAATAGATAAATACAAACCAAGCTGCAAGTGTGAGCAATCAATTGCTCAACAGTACCACTATATCAATAACAAGTAACGCAGTTTATAAAAATAGGTATATGAACAGAAATCATAACTCATTTATAAAACAAGTAAAGCGGGTATAAACTTGATATCAACAACTAGCATGCTTTATAAAATGTATCATCAGTTGTGTGTTGTGTGAATACCAGAGTCCAATTTTAGCATGCCATTTTCATTTATAAATCCACTGTTCCATTACAGGAAACACAAAGTTATCTGTTCCATTACGGGAACCACAAAACCAAAATCAGATATATAATTGGACGAATCCTAGGGACAGCTGATCAGTCTATCCCACCACAAACCTGTTCCGGAACTCAGAGAATAGCTAGGTCTCTGTCACGCTGGACTAAGCAATTTAAATAGGGCGCGCAAACGACTTAGCCTCTTACACAAACCCGCTGGGCCGTTACGGGCCTCTTACGCAACCATCTAATATCTGATCCGTTTTATCCAGTTTCCAAAATCACTTAAACCTATCTCTTTTAAAACAATTATACCACAACACAGTATCCAAAATGTTTCCAATTTTAATCATAATTTAGAGAGAGGCATTTTCAGAAGTTACTTTTCCCCAAAACATAACTTTAACGAATATTTTTAAACACAGGGCATACGTAACTTAATACGTTCTGTTCCACTACGTAAATCAAATTACAAATATTCATATATACTCAACTGTAAAAGATTATTCAGGGGTACTTGCCTTGCGAAGCTTTACAACTAATACTAGCTCAACTTTAATCTGACTTTAACTTTCGAGTCCTTCGACTTGAACCTACATAATCAAAACAGCCTAGGTTAGAGGACGAGTTATGCTAGACATATCCTCGTTAAACACTTTACCCAACGATAACGATTCTCGACTCGCACTTATACGTATAATATGATACCCGTAATAATAATACACGTAACAATCAGGGTTCCTTTAGTATTTATTTAAATATATACGCTCGACTCATATTTATAATAATTTTCAAAAAATTTGGACAGCGACTCCTCTATTTGACCTACCCGTCGAAACATCATTGACATCAAATTCCCCACAATTCACAATTTATAACTCAATACGACTCGCAACACAATTACTTATTTAGTTTCAAAAATAATTTATACGAATCATTTTATTTGTTTTAAATATTTAGGACTCAGATAAAAATCATCACCGTCCACCGTCCACCGTCCGCTCGTAAAAAATTCATCGCGGACGGCGGCAAAATTTTTGGGGCACCCAGTTATTCGGGTTCCAACACAAATTCCACCGATAATTAAATCAAATTCCCGCATGAAATTATATTAATTTCACAAAAATTACTCAAAATAATTCCGACAGAAAATATTAAAATACAGTTAAATATAACTAGCAAAACGCGCGTGTAACACACGCTAACAGGAAAGCAGCTGCACAGCCATGAAGCAGCGACACCAACCAACAGAAAACGAAAACAATCAACAGACTCAACCACTACACACATATATGTGTATGCATATATGTATATAAGCTAAGCCACAAGGAGAACATGGACGAATCACAGAAAAACACACCGGAAAAATCCGACAAAACGGCGGCAAAACAGGCGGGGGAACGACGGAGGAACATGGGAACATGGAAGCGCACGAACAGAGGCGAAAAGAGAATAAGGAAGGTGAAGAAGAGAGAAAAGAAACAAGAGATTGAGAGAGAGTGATGTTGCAGGCGAAGAACAGGGAAGGGGTTTTGGGTATTTTAATTTTTATTTATTTGCTTAACAAGCAGCTAACACAGAAGCAACACATGGCAATGCATTTCCCATAAACTGACACGTATCCTGTTTCGCTATTTATAAAATTTTTGGTTTGTTTCCTTGCAAAATAACGAATCAACTGCGCATCAAAATACATCAAAAAATTACAATTTTTATATCAAAATTCTCGAAATAGCCGAAAGTTAATAAAAAAAAATTCAAAATTTTTAAATCATTTTTAAAACGTAACTCATACCCGCATTTAGCAATTTAACGGATAAACGTGTGGGTGAATTTAAACCCAAAAAATTTTAAAATAATTTTAAAATTCCCAGAATATTAAAAACTTAGTAAAATATGAGTTTTTTCATAATTTTTGAAGCATTTTCGAATTTAATATTGATTTTACAAATAAATGAAATCAGAAATCATTTAAAGAGAAATAATTAATGAAATATTGATTTCTAAATTTTATAAAATCCCAAAAATACTTATTGAAATTATAAAACCATAAGAGCAATTTTAGAGACAATCCAAATATTTATGAAAATAAATTTGCAATAAAACCACTTTTCTAAGTGACACAAAAATAATACCGTTCAACAAACAATTATACGAATAATCTTGACAAACCAACAATCACATATAAATAATAATAAACAAAACACAGCTGACAGAACCTATATACATACTTTATTTATATAATAATTCAATAATTATACATTTAAATAATACGAAAATACACGAGTCGTTATACTAAATCCAGTAGCTCTGATACCAACTTGTGACGCCCTCAGACTCGGGGTTAGTAATGAGGACCCACCACACTAATAATATAGCAGTAGAAATATAATAAACCTCGAAAATACGAGGATTTAAACAGGATAAAGTATGAGACAAGATAACAACTACAAACCAGAATATTATAATTACAACCCTTATAATAAATAAATCCAAAATATTCGATTCCGACTTAGAATCGACAGATAATCCAAAAGTATCTGATCCAGCTACTACAATTTCCACCAACTAACATCGCTTCTTCATACAGTATCTACCTGATCTGGCACCTGAAATCCGACGGTACGATAGGGACCGTTAGGAACACTCTTACGAGCGATGCGCCTAAGTCTGGTCATCTTCTTGCTTAACTGTCAAGGTTAGATTAATAAAAATAGATGAGAGAAACGGATCAGCTAGTAACTATTATATAGTTCTAATATCAAAACAATATCGACATTCGCAATCTCAATAAACTAGGTGGCAGTATTATAATATATCGAGGAAATGATCTCATGATAAGGATACAAGGAATTTGAGGTTCATGTGATGATTATTCAGTTTCAGGATCAAATAATAGGGTTCTCAATAGATTTCAACAATTCCCAGATGTTTTAATCAATAAACAACATCTTCAAATCATTATAAGTCAAATTAAAATTATAACCCAAGAGATAGTGCTATTGCACAATAAAAACCTTTTTTTATCATTTTAAACAGCTTAGATACCTTTTTGATTGGACTTACCCATCTTTTAATTATAATACGGGTGATCAGCCCGTATTGACCTTCATCCGGTCATTAAGATACCTATGGCATCATTTCAGCCTGTAAACTGGACTGGCCCCGCTAGCCTCCTACGTGACTGGACTATTCTCACTAGTCTCTTACGCCTCTATCCAACCTTTAGGAATTTATTTGAAAAACCTTTATATTTGAAAATACAGAAGTGTTAGCTAATTTTTTTTTAACATTACCAGTATTTGAAATCATTTGGACTCTTTCAAGTCGAAAATCATTTTTAGATTCAATTCAAGGATTCAAGGGGAAAATATGCAATTGAAACGAGGAAATGTAAGTTGAGGAAATGAGCAATAACTAAACATAGGTATTATCAAAGTCACTAACAAGATGGTTCTCAAGAAACAATAGGTTGGAAAATGTCAGGTTTACCGTTTTAAAGATCTAGGTAAACAAGGTATTAAACAACAAGGCTTAACAGAATATTAAAGATCAAGGGTCTTTGTGGAACACAGGGTATAATGAAAGTAGGGTAAGGTGTTTGAAATGAAATAGGTGAACAACAAGGTTTTTCAATTCATATTCATCAACTGTATCAATAAGATCATCTATTCTATCGATGTATATCATATCAATTCTCTGTGATCGAATCACAACTAGTAAGAAATCAGAGTTACTTGCCTCAAAAACTTTCATGCTTCACTGAAACTGAGCTACTGCCACCTAGAGCTTCTTTGCATTTCCTTGAACGAATGCCTTCGCTTTCCGAATCTACAATCATAAAATAAACCCTAGTCAGAACCTTATCAAATCTTGACGTTTCTCAGAACGTCTAACCTTCTACCCCAATCGTATTATCCTCTTTTCCCATTATACTTATATCAAATATAACACATAACAGGTGATCACGGAATCACATAATCAAATATGACTGGCTTATACTTAAGTCTCATTAAAACTTATTATTTGTACTCCGTATACATATCTATCATTTCTCTCAAAAATCGGGCATGACATATTCGTAAAAATACTATCCCTTTACTCAAAACAATCAGCAACAATCACAACAATCAACGATCCTATAAATTCTTATTACACAACCCTTAATCACTTCTATTTATATCCTTACCAATTGATCAATCATTCATTCACTTATACTTATAAAATATGATATTCAGCTCACTTAATAAGATTACGAACTAACGACTTAACATATCAAATCAAAACTATACCACAAGACTCAAATTCAAGGGCCCCGCTCTTATTATCTTAAAACCAAAAAGTCTTTGTGATCATCTTAAGAATAGACACCTAAAACCTTGCATGCAAATTAAACTTAGCATAGTTCACCTCATATAACAAAAAATCACTTAATTACAATCTGTTTATTACATAACTCGAATTCATTACCCGAACAAAATGATAAGTCGACTCTTAATTTTTGAAGTTGTTAACTAAAATCCAACCGATCAACTAAATATCAATATCGTCGAAGTACCATCTAGAATGCATAAACCCCAATCAAAAATCAATTTAAACATATAATTTTGACTTTGTAAAACATTTTTCGAAATTATTATTACAAACTTTCACACTAATGCAACATGCATGAACCAACTTAACATGAATATGAATTTTAGGACTCATATATGCCCCACTCGGGATTTTCTTGAACAAAACCTCACTGATTCATTTGAGAAGCCACATAAACATGTTTAATATGCAAAATTAACCACAAAACCACAAACTCAAACTCCAATTCGGAAAAACCAAATTGAATTCAAAATGTGGGTTTCGAAAATCTTTCAAGAAACACGGATGAGTGGACATAGAGTTGTTTAGGATTGAATTTTAGGTAAACCGATAATTTCGGTTTGCTTCTATTTATACATGAAAATTTCCCAAAATGATCAATACGTTATTAGTTTTGCAAATTAGATTATTTTTATTTTACTTTATTCTAGCTAATAGTTTTAACCCAAAAGATGATCACCAAGGAAATAATTATAACTAATCTTATCTTAGTGTACTAAATTGAATTTTTGTAAAGAGACAATTCTTTTACTATGTCTGGTTATTGTTATATAAACAAAATTGACAAAATTGGTTGGGTTGTACATCACACTGTAAGATCTTGCTATCACATTGAAATTAAGGTTGTCAAAAAATTCAAAAAATTTAATATCCGTCCAAAAAATTCGTATTTGTATTTGACAGAAAGTGAATATTATCTGTATTTGAAAAAATCGGATATTATCTGTATTCGAATCCAGAATATTTAAATCTAAAATTAAATCATATTTGATATTAAATTTATATAAAGATATTATTATATGTAATTTAAGATTTATTCTATTAGCTTGTTCCGTGTGTATCTCCATTAAATATTACATATATACAAATTTTATATAATTTTACGAATACTTTATACATATATAAAAATATCATTTGAGTTTAATTGTAAAATAATATTCTAAAATATCGTCAATACGGCAGGGCTATCAAAAATTTAAAAAATTCGTTATCTGTCTGAAATATTCGCATTTGTATCCAAGAAAAAGCGGATATTAATTGTATCTCAACAATTACAGATATAAATACCAATATAGGTAGATCACTATTCCAACTATCTATTTGACGACCCTATTTATATCCGACAAAAAGCAAATACTAGTTGTATTCGAAAAAAGTGAATATTATTTGTATCAAATATTCGAACCAGAAATTAAACACTAGGTTATCTTAATTATTACATGTGGGCCATTGCATGTTTTTTAATTAGCCACGTGAGTCAAATAATTCCGTGAAATAATCGGCTAGTATAGACATAACATAAAGAATTAGCTTTAACGAGTAACTATGCATGGTTATTTTGAATTTATCATAATTAAATTATCTATCGATAGTAGTATCTAATATTTTAGAATATTATTGAAAAAGCGTATTTATATATAGTTGTTTTATAAATATCAGATTGGAAAAAAGTTGAAAGAAATTTTTTGGAAAAATATTAATATAGTAAGTTGATTCTAGGAAAGTGTTATGGATAAAAAACATAGATTTATTTATTGCGCGTATTTAATGTTAGGGTTTGATAAGTTTCGAGCTTTAATGCCCGCGCTTGTGTTTTGTGGCTTGAATCTGCCCTCACAAGATGCCTACGTACCTTGATATATGCCAAGGATCAACCAAAACGTAGTTCTTGGTGCTGCTTGCCCTCGAGCCTATGGCAGAAAGGGCCTACCAAGGTTGTAGTGACTTTGATGTCCTTCGAGCACTAAGTCTAAAATATCGTTCTAGGTAATGGCCTCGTGGCTTGTAGGATGCCTTCTCGGCTTTGTGACGTGTGGAGCTCTTGTATAAAACGTTCCCTTTAATTTGAAGGGGTAAGACCCTTTATATAGACGTTGAGAATTTAGGAATTAGGGTTGAATTGGGTGACTTGGTGGGAAAGTCTCCATCTTCGATTGGGGACTTTGGAGTCTTAGAAAGCATGAATAAGTTTCATTCTGAATTTAGGTTTCTTGGAGGCTACTTCTCGTAGAAGTAGTTACTTATTTGAACATATTTATTGGGCCATTTAATTAGCCTCTTTATTAATTACGAAATTAATAAATAATTAGGGATTTGGGCCTCATTAATTGGGCTTTTTCCTTGGACCAAATCAGGTCTAATTAATGCGACATTAATTCCGTAATTAGGGTTATTTTTATTCTTATCATTTTCCCCCAACTTCTGGGAAACACAAATAATTTTTTGTAGAAGTTAAGTTATCTCTTACCCTTTCAGGGGTATCAATTTTTAGCGTACAGTGTGGAGCGACCTACACATTTACAATGATTTGCCTTATCTGAGGCTTTAGGATATTTTCCAAAATTTTCATAATTTTCCATACTCATTATCTTACCTATTCCTATTTTTAAGAATTTTCTGGTATTTTTCTCTTAATTTTCGGGGATTATCTCCTACTCACATGTATTTTTCCTAAATTTTTAGGAATTTTTCCGTACTCACGTGTATTTTTCCTAAATTTTAAAGAATTTTTCTGTACTCACAAGTATTTTTTCTGAATTTTTAGGAAGTTCTCTATACTCATGGGTATTTTTCCTGAATTTTTAGGAACTTCTCTGTAATCACGGGTATTTTTCCTAAATTTTTAGGAATTTTTTCTTATCTCCAAGTATTTTTTGTAATTTTTATAATATTTGAGGAATTGTTTCGTACCTCCGGGTATTTTTGTAATTTCTCCTAATATTTTAGAAATTTTTCCTCCCCTTCAGGTATTTTTCATAAATTTTCCTAATATTATATAAATTTTTCCGTACCTTCGGGTATCTTTTATAATTTTTCTTAATATTCTAGGAATTTTTTCTTACCTCCGGGTATTTTTGTGACTTTTTCTAATATTTAGGAATTTTTCCTTATTTTCGAGTATTTTTCGTGATTTTTTCTAATATGTTAGGAATTTTTCCGTACCTCCGGGTATTTTTCGTAATTTTTCAAATATTTTAGAAATTTTTCTATACCTCCGGGTATTTTTCATGATTTTTCTTTATATTTCAGAATTTTTTTCGTAACTCCAGGTATTTTTCATGATTTTGTAGGGACTTATTTGTATATTATCTAATTTTAGGGCCACATTTGTCAATTCTGAAATTGCAGGGTCAAATTTGTACCTTTTTAAATTTCAAAGGCCATTTTACAAATTTCAGAACCTCGGGACGGATTTTGTAAAGCTTGTGCAACTTGGGGTAACAAGTTGCACTTTGCCACAAAACCCTCCTCGCCAATGACATGCCTCGTCGAATTATGGTTCAATTTGTTCTGGTCGTGAAGGTTTCGAGAAGGACTCCTTTCGATTCTGCTCGAAATTATGATCACCCTCTTTTTTTAACTTCACCTTTTCTTTTTTTTTAAAATTTTATTATTTTTGAAAAATAATTATATTAATTTTATTCAATATTTTGAATAATATGACTCCTATGTCAAGAACGCCCATCCCGGATAAAATTTATGAGCCCTATATCAGGAGTGTCAAACCCGAATAAAATTTTATACAGTCCATCTAGATAAAATATTTTCCGAATAATAACCCAAATTAGGTTAAAATTTTCCGAATAATAGCTCAAACCGGGTTAAAAAATCTCAAATGAAATTTAACTCGGATAAAATTTCCCGAATAATAGCCCAAATTGGGTTAAAAATTCTCGAATAACAATCAACTCGGATAAATTTTTCCGAATAATAGCCCAAACTGTGTTAAAAAATTTCAAATCGGATAAAATTTTCCGAATAATAGCCCAAACTGGGTTAAAAAATCTCGAATATAATTCAACTCGGATAAAATTTTCCAAATAATAGCCTAAACTGGGTTAAAAAATCTCGAATAAAATTCAACTCAAATAATTTTTTTGAATAAAAGCCTAAATTAGGTTAAAATAAATCGAATAAAATTCAAATCGAGTAAATTTTTTCAAATAATAGCCCAAATTGGGTTAAAAAATCTCGAATAAAATTAAATTCAGATTTTTTTTTGAATAATAGCCCCTTCTGACCAGGAATCTAGACCGAATTGTGGACTGATTTGTCCTCATCGTGGGATTTTCGATCAGGATTCCATTCGGTCAGGATCCTGGTTGAAATATTCACAATTTGGATCAAGAATCCTAACCCCTTAGAACCCGAATTTTGTACCTTTAGATCAGGAATCCTGACCTCTTGGACCAGGATTCTGACCCCTTAGAACCGAATTTTGTACCTTTAGATCAGGAATCTTGACCCCTTGGGCCAGGATTCTGATCCCATAAAACCGAATTTTGTACCTTTAGATCAAAAATCCTGACCCTTTGGACCAGGATTCTGACCCCTTAGAACCAAATTTTGTACCTTTAGATCAGGAATCCTGATCCCTTGGACCAGGATTCTGACCCCTTAGAACCGAATTTTGTACCTTTAGATCATGACTCCTGACCTCTTGGACCAGAATTCCTATCCCTTAGACCCTGCATTCTAAATATTTACATCAGGAATTCTGACCCTTTGGACCAGGATTCTGACCCCTTAGCTCTGACCGAATTATAGACTAATTTGTCCTGGTCATGGGATTTTTGACCAGGATTCCATTCGGTCAGGATCCTGGTCGAACCATTTACAATTTAGATCAGGATTCTTGACCCCTTAGAACCCCGAATCCTGAATTTTCAGATCATGAATCCTGACCCCTTGGACCAGGATTCTGACCCCTTAGCTCTGACTGAATTATAGACTGATTTGTCCTAGTCGTAGGATTTTTGATCAGGATTCTATTCGGTCAGGATCCTGTCGAACCATTCATAATTTAGATCAGGAATCTTGACCCCTTAGAACCCCAAATCCTAAATCTTTAAATCAGGAATTCCGAATTATGAGCTGCAAGCCTTTCAACAGTCATAACTTTTTACACGTTTTCCATGTTTGAGCTTAAATATATCAAATTGAAGCTTATTGCGGGCTCTAACTTATAATAGCATTCTCCTCTTACCACTTACAATCCTTGATCCTTTAATTAGATGGAATCATGGCTCTACGAGCGTTTGCTCGAATGAAACGTGCCTTTTCCTTGCCTTCAATTGGATGGAACGTGACCTCTACGAGCCTTCTGTTTGGTGGGATGTGGAATCCATGAGCCTTTTTTCTTGTTCATCTGACTAAGCCCGATGTCTTATTTGGATGCTCGATTTAATTAAACCCTCAGGTATAAAGTGTGTCAAGTCTAAATACCTCATTTTCTTTAAACATTTTCAAGCTTGTACGAGCTTTATCCCAATTCTGTTCTTGACTAGATGCGACCCTTCAAAACATGGGATTTGTCTTTTCTTTCTGCCCATCTCTGGGTGCATTAATCTCCCTAGAGAGGTATGCATATTGTCAACAAAATTATTCTTTTACTTCATGCGTCATAAGAAAATCATTTATAATCCTCAGCAATCCCAGTGTTGGATTAATCATAGAGCATGTTTCATGTCTTTTTCATTCTTCTCGGACTCAGAGGCCTCAACCCTTGGACCAGGATTCTAGAAAGCATCAAAACCTTATCTTTATAGGATAACAACAATGACGTAACTCTTGCATTTACTTTATAAGTGGCACGATTCACCCATAATATAGGAAGTAGATAGTTCGTTGAAGCATTTTTCAAATATTCGGTCCACTTCTTCAGTCCATCACTATTCA
This sequence comes from Apium graveolens, assembly GCF_009905375.1. Classification (NCBI taxonomy): domain Eukaryota; kingdom Viridiplantae; phylum Streptophyta; class Magnoliopsida; order Apiales; family Apiaceae; genus Apium; species Apium graveolens. Next base: position 10,929,491 of record NC_133647.1, read on the forward strand.
CATGGTCGTCTCGGCTTGCTCATTCACTTTGGAAAAGCACGAAGTAGGGATCACGATTATTCTTCTCATTATTGTTTGTCTGTGTTATTTAATCCTTATTGTCGAGTTGATGTTCATCATCCGTCACTGGGATTCACGGAAGCCCATATTTTAGTGGTTATTATAGCTATGTGTTTATCCTCAATCCACCTCATGAAGTAACTTATGATTATTACCAGGAACTACCATTGGGCGTTGGCTATGTGCGTGCTTTGGGCATCCATCATACTTTCTTCTCATTATCTTTGTCATCAGCTATCATCTCCGACCGATAGAATCTAAATAGGTTACATTTTTAGTGACAGCCTTGCTCCCCCAATCGTAGATCACGGTTCTTCTCATGTACTTCCTTCAAGGCCAACTCCGTGTTTCGGGGTTTCGGGCATTTCAAGTAAGGACTCGCAAAATACTTCTTGTATGAAGTCATTGCAATCATATTAAAGTTTCAAAGCTTTTCCGACATTTTTCATGCTCCCATAACATTGTCGGGTCATCGACTAGTTTCAGATTGAGTCTTTTAGGCAACAAGTTCTCACACATATCGGTGCTATCAGTTTTGAATTAGTTTTTGATCTTAGGGACTTAGAAGTAAAAACATCTTGTGTAACTTTCTATTTCCTAGACAACGGCCTTTATATTTTCCTCCTTCAGGATGTAACATTCATTAAGTTGAGTCATGGCTTCACAAGTCTCTCATTTTTTTTGTCCCATGCTTTTCTTTTTTACTTTAAGAAATCACCAACATTGAGTCTCCGCAAATTTTTGAGGTTCTTGACCCTCGGGGTTTCAACTAAGACAATTTTGGCCACCAAGGCCTCATATTTATCTTCATTGTTCGTTATTTGAGAAATCCAATATCAAGACAAATTCTATCATAGATCCATCATGATCTTGCACTACTTATTTTTATTTTTGAGGATCCATCTATTTCCTTTGTTTATATTTTCCCTTGCCCTCATGGGGTATCTCTTCCTGCCCCCTGACTTCTTGGTTGTCATTGGGGGATTCAACCATGAAATCAGTCAAATCTTGAACTTTAAACACAGTACATGTTTATACAGAATTTGTCAGGATTAGTTGTCCACTTAAAAAACCTTCCACTAGCCTCAGGGTTGTGCATTGTGCCCCCGAGTTTTAGTTTTTTTTTATTATTGCACACATGGAAATACAGTTTAATTCCTCGCGCCGTGGTCATGGCTAATGTGAACTTCTCAGTACCGGATTTATTCACACAAAACTTCATTGTCTTAGTAAGTGGGTTGTTAAACCTCTATATCTTTTCTCATAGGGACAAATCTCAATTACGCAATTGAGTTTTTCATGTATAGATTCAGTACTTCTTCGAGTGTTCCGGTTCTCTACTTCTTCAGTTCCTCAAAGATTACCTCGCTTTTATCAGTCAATGAAGAGTCCCTTACTTTCTTCAGTGCCGTGAAGAAAATTAAACTTGTCAATGGATTCAGAGATGAACCTCTCCTAAATTGCACTCTTTAATTTCTCTATATTCTTAATGAAAGATATAGGTTTCATAACTAGGAATATTATCAACATTGGCCTCGATTCCCCACTCAAAGGTGTGGCCCAAGAATTTCAGATCCTACCTCAAAGGCACACCTTGTAGAATTTAACATCATCTTATGGTGCCTCGATACTTCAAATACCTCTCGGAGGTGTTTCATGTATTCTGCCTTTTCTAGACTCTTAATTTTATTATATAGTAGACTCTCATGGTCTTTCAATAGAGATGCTCAAAAAAATTTACTTTCTAATTTTTGGTAGGTGACATTTGCTTTCTCAAGATAAAAGCAGTAAAAAGATACAATATATTACAAAGTTAGTGAGGAGTGGTACCTTTGGAATGTATTTCTTATAATCAGCTTATTGTTTTATGGTTTCTCACCTGCCAAGAGAAAAAATTCCTCTTCATTTTCCTCACCGTACTCCAGTTACCATTATCAAGTTTACATGTGACCAACTCAAGATCAAATCCAGGCTAATCATCTGACATCCAAGTGAACACATTGCTACTTTTTCGTAAGAAAACAATAAATTTTCACCCCAAGGGTTCTTGAAGCGAGGCTCAAAGATAAGCAACCTTATTTGGTTTTTCAGATGGCAAATGGATAAGAACCAGATTCGTTGTTGGATTTCCTCATTGTTCATCATTTTTTAGAAATTCCGCATCTTCTATTGGGAGGAATTGCCCCTGATTCCATCAGGCCTTTGATCGTGGCAACATATCATAAAATGCAAGTTGGGAATTAGCGAGTCCCATCTTTCAAGAATCTTCCAGAGTTTTATATCACTGTATGACGATCATCGGGACTTCATGCAGGAATTTCAACCATTTTGAATCAGAATCATCACAATTAGTTGCAATTTCAACTGTCTATCCTTATGGTGTACTACCTTTTGGGTACAAGCTTTCATTGAGCTTCTTGAAGTCCCAACGGTCGTTGGTCTTCTAAAGATCATATTGATAACTGGCTCGCGGGGCTGCGTGTTTTCTTGGAGTATCTTGATCTCCCCTCTTATTCTTCATAACCTTTTATTCCATTACTTTCTTCACTATCTTGGTGAACTTGTTCGATATTCCTCTCTGGATTAGGAACTCAATTTTATTATTTAGCTAACGACAATCGTCGACATTCTATATATCTTCGTGAAATCTTGGATATAAATTTTTGTTCCTCTTTTTAGGGTTGGTGCGCAGTGGCTTTGGCCATCAACCATCTTCATCTCCCTCGATTTTCATTAAGATTCAGCTTCTTGCATACTTAGTGAACTTTGGTTCTCGATTGTTCTTTCTTGGAGGAGAGTTTGAGTATCTATCGAGGATATCTATCCTTAATATCAAACTCTTAATCCTCTTTTTGCTTCTAATTGTCACCTTTATCTCCTCCTATTGGAGGCCGACTTATTCTGCATGTTGTTTATTTTTACATTGACATACTTTCCTTCCCACTTTTGCAACTTGTATATGCTTTTCAGATTTGTTTTGGCCAATGACAACTTAAGTTTGACATCCAAGGCTCCTTCTCGGGCGATCCTTGACATTTTATCATTCAAGTACGTGGTGATCAGGGATTTTCTTTGAATCGGTCCAGATCGTACATGGATTCTTTATATCCCCATTTCATGTTCATGGGGGATCCAAAATAGGTCAAGCACTCTTGCACCATCGTTGAGTCATGCCCTCCGGAGTTTAAGAAAGTGTCATGCACTTTATAGAATTATGCATCGGTTATTGTAGGGGAGAGTTTGATGAGATGAAAATTCACTCTTCATCATCCTAAGCTTTCAGTTCTGGAGGCCCTCGAGGCTTGGGACATCCTCCTTTGGTCGATCACTTTCTAGACGTCGCCTTCTTGAAGAGGCATCCTTACCACTTTAGTATTCTTCATCCTCCGTATAGGGACGGAAAAAATCACAAATTTAGTCATTGATGGGTTTCAACCCTTGAATATAAGGGGGAGTATAGCCTTTGCATGGTCAATGTTGAATTCCGCTTTCTTGGTTATAATCTTTGAATCATGTTATTCCCAAACAATGCAACAATAAATACAGAAGGGGGTTTTGAATATAATTCTGACTTCTTTTTCTGATTTTAAGAATGTTCTTACCTAATATATATATATATATATATATATATATATATATATATATGTTTGATTTTACAAGTAATGCGGAATAAAAGTAAAATAGAAATCAAAACACAAAGCAATAAAACACAAGGCTTTAAAACTTTCTGGTGGATTTGAACTTATCCACCGGATATATATATATATATATATATATATCTATATATCTATATATATATAAAGATGAGAACTCTGTGATGCTTGAATAGCACACAGCTGCTTACAAGTGAACTTACAAAATTACAGAGAAATGCTTAACAGATATAACTTTATCTATCTCTCTGAAAATTATGCTTACTCAGTTAGATTGTTCTACTTGCTACACTTGGTTTATATACTACCAAGTTATATGATAAAAAGACAAACAAATAAAACAAAAAAATGTTTCTAGTCTAATTCCATGCTACTTTATTACTCTATCCATCATCTTTGAATATCTTCATAATTGCATGAAAATGGTAATGTTTCTTTGTTCTTTAAATCCTGCAATTAGGCTGCCATATTCCATTTGCAAACACCCGACGCATGTGACTGTGTTGTCACTGTCAACTGCTATTTTGAATATGATCATCCGTCGGGACTATGTTGGTCATCCGTCAGGAGCCTTGGTGATTATCCATCGAGAGCCTTTGTAGATCATCCGTCGGGAGCCTTTCTGTCATTTGACTCTATTTCACTTATACATAATTACAGGACATCTTATATTTACATTTAGCCAACCTATTATATATATCAATCTAGTACTCAACATGAATTAAAGAATCCTACAACATTTCCTAGTACATTGTTGTTTGCAGAAATGTGCTACAAGACTTATTATTACATTAGCTACACTCTCGATGGATGTTCAATTGTCATCCGTTGGGACTATAAAGTTCATCCGTCGGGACTATATTAGAACATCTGTCGAGAGCTACAAAAACACTATTAAATCTACTAAGGTGTTTTGTTCAACTTACCATCAAGTTCACAACATATTCCTAACAATCTCCCCCAATTTATGTATACTGGAATTGTAGCCATAAATTAAGAGAAACTTGATGATAACAAAACACCCTAAATGAATAGATGAATAATGGTAGATAAAACTAGTAAGTGCTACAATTTATTTGAAGATTGAACAAAGTAAAGTGTACAAAGAGTTCTCACAATCATTTTCAAGGTGCTCCTCTAGTCTGAGCAGATAATTTTTATTTCCTTGATTGTCTTGATTTCTTCCCAAGCTTCCAGTTGTTTTCTTCTATTTGATTTTGGAGTTGTCTGTGAAATTCAAATTCTTCAGCATTTGATAGATCCAATTTTTCTTGCATTTCCAATAGAGTCTCATTGCTTGAGATGCTCAATTGGTCATCCAATCTATAGAATCTTCTAACACCTTTATCATCCATGAATTCCATCAGCCAGTAAGGCCTCAAGTGTACTGTATTTCTTGTGAAGGGAATGGATAGTGTTCTTGGAAGTGCATTTGAGGCTTTTCTGTTCCTGAGTTCTTCTATCTTCTTTAAAACCAATTTCTTAGCAGTCACATTGAATCCAAAAAATTTCTTGAAGGATGAGAAGATCTTTATCAAAACAGAACAACTTTCTTGAAGAATTCTGTGAAGGGGCCATATGATCTCTTTCCCACCCTTGTATTTGAACACCAGTCTTTCAAGGAGATTTCTGTGAGCATCAATTACTCTCACTTCTTCTAGTTCATCACATGTAAAGATTTATATCTGAAAACTCCTTGATGTCACAGATTTATAGAAGATCTCCCTTGTTGACAGTTGGTTGAGCTTTGGTTAAGGTTTTAGTTATGAGTTTCACAGGCTTGACCTTCTTGATTGCTCTTGTCTTTATCTTCTTTAGCTTGTTGAAGATTGGTAAGTTAAGTTCAGGAAGAGGCAAACTATCCCAGTCTATAGGCTCATCCTTGGGAACTATTGGCTCACCATGAAAGTTCTTTGTAGGATCCACCTTAAATTCATCCCGCACTTCTAAGGGCTTGGATGTTTGAGTTGAAGTTGTAGACTGTTTGGGAATGTCGCACTTCCATCTTGCCATCATCAAAATCCAACATTCATTTGGGAAGAATTTTATATCTGGACTTCCTTTTCTGTTGAGGTTCCTTGTGCATTTTCCGATCTTGATCTTCAGCTACCACATGTTATTTTTCAGAAATCTCAGTTGCAGTTTTCACAGCTTGAAGCTTGGCTACTATAGCATCTTGCTTTTTCTTCTGTTTGAGTTTCTTAGCATCTAAAACATCTTGCTTCTTTTCTTGTTTGATTCTTTCCTTTTCTTCCTTCTTTACTTCTGCAAACTGAGGGTGTCCAGCCACCACACATATTTCTTTCCCATTCCTGTGGATCTTAGCAATTTTTCTCTTTAGCACTGAGTCAGTTGGATCTTTGAAGAATGCAATGGACCTTACCAACAACTTCTTTTCATCTGGCCTTAAAGTCTCAAAAATAAGATCCAAGGGATTTTTGTCAGATGACTTTGGATAATTTCTTTTGGGCTTCAAAACCAGGTTGGCTTTTAGAGACTTTATACATGAAGGTTGGCCCTTTTCCAGATTACCTAGACTCATGTCATTCACAGAAATTTGCTTGACTTGAGAGAAGTGATGAAAGGTTTTGTTTGGTTTCTCAATTGGACCAAATTTCTTTATGATTTCTTCATCAATCTTCCTCCATTTGTCATCCATTTCCTTCTCAACTGCTGCAACATCAAGCTTCTTGAAATTTGTCTTTGAATCCAACTTAGCAGCTGCTATCTGAATCAGATCATTGCTTTCCAAGACTGATGGCTTAGGAAAATTAATTTCTGGAATAAGTACTTGACTAACTTGTATGTTTAGCACATTCTAGCACATTCTCCCCCTCACTGATTGGCTCTTCTTGACTAACTGGGACAAGTGAATCTTTCTCCCCCTTTTTGTTAGCATCAAGTTGAGTGGAGGTAGAAGTTTGCGCAACCACTAACTTTTGAAGTAACTGAGTTGATGGGCTTGATGTAAATGAATTGTAGTGATAGAAGCTTCCAATGTTTTGAGTCTTGTATCCAAAGAGTCCACTTTGCTGGAAAGATTAGAGTTTTTCCTTAGTTGTCTGTTGATGTCAAGCAGGGTTGTGTTAGGAAATTTAGCATCCAATCTCTCAGAGACATCCTTCTTGACTTGATCAATCTCTGTTTTAATTACAGTGACATCCAGATTGTGTTGAAGAGATTAAATTTGGTGCAGTTGAAGAGAATTGAGATGTGCTTGAAGTAGCTTCTTGGTGTTGGCATTGGTTGTAGCTTGAAGAGCTGTCTGAGTTGTTTGAATGATATGAAATAGAGTAGTCTTTAAATGTTGCTCATCACATTCTTTAAAAAAACCCAAGATGGAATGTTTGATTTGGAGCTAGGGCCTGCTTCTCCCCCTATGTGCATAGACTCTTCCGCACCATCATCTTCATCCCCAAATATGTCTTCAGAACCATCAGTTCCATAATCAACATCATCACCAACTGTGGGAGGCATGACTGAGATGGCATCCTTAGCCCTTTGCATAGAAGCAGTAGTGTGCACCAAGTTGAGCATCCTTTCAGTATCCTCATTGCCCTGTCCAGCTAGAGTTACATAAGCTGAAACAGGATGAGTAAATATCTCAGCATCCAAGGAGGTAGAATCTATGACAACTTGATATTCTTCCTGAAATAGTCTCTCCTTTTTTGTATCACTGACATTCATTGACTCACTAGCAATGGCTTCCATCCTTATATCTCTTGAACCTGCATTTCTCTCATTTTCTCTATTTTCTTGCATCAAGGGCTCCCTTTGGCTCACCACCCTCACACCCTCACTTTCACCTACTAAGGTGGAACTCCCCTCACTCATTTTTTCCAGGTTGGAAGAAATAGCCTGCATAATTTCTCTCTTTTCCTCTCCTTTTTCCTAAGAGCAACTCAGCCTCTCACTATGTTCACTCCATTCCCTCAATCCTAGGAGTGATTGTACAACTACTAACTCATCTATACTTGTAGCAATTGTTGAAAAATCAGCTTGTGTAATGAGTACCGATGGATGAGGAACATCCATCAGGGTGATAGTTAGGATAGCCGACGGATGACTGCTGTTAGACACATCCGTCGGGATACAATCACTGGCTGATGGATGAACAATATCCACCGGAATAGAGGAAATGATAGAGTTTGGAGTTGAAACTATTGTGGACTCTGTGCAAATTGATGATAATTTAGGTACAGAAGTTTCAACAGTTCCTGAAAGAATTGGCAAGTGAGCCAACAAATCATCTAGAAGATGATGCTCACTTGCACTGAATTTTGGCTTCTCCAACAAAGTTAAAGAAGGAGAATCAGGGATTGATGTGTGAATCATATCCACATCCAGAGAATTGGTGGGAGAGTGACTCCACATTTATTGGAGCCACATCAAACTGAATTTGAGATGGTGTAGTGACTGAGTCTTTAGCTTCAGTTTGCACTGTGTGTGATCCCTGTGCATCCCCAAGTTTTCTAGATTTATTCTTTCTTGTATAAGTTTGTGTCCCTAACCCTTTTGTCCTGTGCTCCTGGTTGGGAGCTAGTTTCAATAGTAGCATCCTTTTGGGAGGATGAAACTAGAGATGTGCTAATTTCCTTATTAAGCGCCACAGTTTGTTAGGAAACTGTGGTGTGGCTAGGTTTGGGTACACTCACCTCACCATCTTTATTCTTAGGGTTTTCTCTTTTATGTTGACCCTGTCCCTCACCAACCTCACCACCCTTCACACTCCCCTCTTTGGTTTTGGTAGATTTTGAAACTGGCATCTTTTGAGAGACACCAGAGTGTGGTTTCTTTGATTTGGATTTTGAAACTTTGGATTTTGTGGCTTGGGTAGACATCTGTTGGGTCATTGACACAGATGCCATAACCACAGTCAATGGCAAAGAAATTTGAGAGGTAGAAGGAGTTGAGACAGAAGTATTTACCTCACTTACCTAAGGACCCTCCATGATAGGAAAATAAACAAGGGGCACTTCCTTGTGATGATCAACCCTATTTAAATCTGCAATTAATCTTCTTTCTTGAACTCAATAATTCAGTTTGTTGGTTGGGTTCTCAATCACAAGATCCTCACAAATATGGTTAGCAATAATCATAAGGGATCTAACATAATAAACATTTCTAGATCTCTTTTTAATCTCCCCTAACTTGTAGCCTAACTCAAACATGACAACATCACTAAAATTATAGTAAGTATCATTAACCAGCATGTAGAGCCTGTTAAGCATATTAGTATTGATAGAATCAAAGTTGCTTAGTTTACCAAAAAACACTTTGGTAACTACATCACACAGAAAACTCCACTATTTCCTAAGACCTAGCTTCCTAATCTTACTTAACTTAGTGGTGGGAAGTGCATAGCCAATAATATTAAGCAAGTTAACTAAATCAGCATATGTGTGTGGTTTAGTAGTAGTTATCAGGAATTTTAAAGCATGCTTGAATAGTGTCACTATTAATGCAAAACTCCTTACCTTTAATGGTGAGAGTTATAGTTTTGTCAGTTGCTTGATAGACAGCAGTAGTCCACATCTCCTCCATAACTTCACAGTAGATTGTGGGTGATTCTAGCATGGCATCACTAAGCTTGCATCCCTTTATAAAATCCATCATTTTGTGATAATCCTCAGAGGCTGGAATTTCTTTGTTCACAACAGCTACGCAATTGTTTTTCTCATAAATGAATCTTAACTGAGACATGATCTTGACTACTGGTGTCATTGTTAAAGCAAGGAAATTTGCAGAGAGAAAGAGAATTTTGCTTTGAGGAAGAAGAGAGCAGTTAATTGCAATAGAAAAAGATAAAAGCTAAAATAAACTTAAAGTAAGGTTTTTATGTATTCTCAGATAAAATGGGATAAAAAATTAAAGGTAAAAATTAAAGACCCAATGAGAATTGCCCAAAATAGCCGTTTAAAAGTAAAATAAACTGTCAAAATTTTGTCAATTATCCGTCGTGATATACTTACAGACTGTAAGTATATCCGATGGATAATGTTCGGAACTTTAACGGCTAAAATGTAGATAATTCGACGGATGAGAATAAAGCAATTATCCGTTGGGTTTAAAATAATCCAGAAAAGTAATTGATTCTTACCAAGCTCTTCTATTTCGACGGATGATCAAACTCGATGGATAATGAACATCCGTCGAGATGTAAATTTTGACTTAGCCAAAATTTCATCTAAAACAGAAAAATCAATTAAGTTTCTGGCTGCATTTCAACTTGCAAAATTATCTGAAATAATTTAAGAATAATTAAACATACCTAACTCACTTATCAACCTAGTAAAGGTGGATTCATCAAGTGGAATGGTAAAGATATCTGCAAGCTGCTTCTCACTTGAAACAAAATGAAGTTCCACAATATCATTCATCACATGTTCCCTAATGAAATGGTACTTGAAATCTATGTGCTTTGTTCTTGAATGCTGTATTGGATTTTCAGTGATGGCAATTGCACTTGTGTTATCATAGAAAATAGGAATTCTGTCCACTTGCAGACCATAGTCCAACAATTGGTTTTCCATCCATAGAATCTGTGCACAGCAACTGCCATCAGCAATATACTCAGCTTCAGATGTAGAAGTAGAAACTAAATTTTGCTTTTTACTAAACTAGAATACTAGCTTGTTTCCTAGAAATTGACAGGTTCCTGTAGTGTTTTTTCTATCAATCTTGCAGCCTGCATAGTCTGCATTTAAATAACCAGTTAGATCAAAACCAGAATCTCTAGGGTACCAAATGCCAAATTTTGGTGTTCCCTTGAGATATCTGAAAATTCTCTTTATAGATATTACATGAGACTCTCTAGGATCAGCCTGAAATCTAGCACAAAGACAATTAGAAAAAATTATATTTGGCCTACTAGTTGTTAAGTACAAAAGTGAGCCAACTATGCCTCTATAGCTTGAAATATCCACAGACTTTTCAGCAGTATTTAATTCAAGTTTAGTTGCAGTGGTCATGGGAGTTTTTGCAGATGTGCAATCCATTAGATCAAACTTCTTTAAAATATCATAAACATATTTGGTTTGACTAATGAATATTCCATCATTAACTTGCTTAACTTGTAAACCAAGAAAGTAAGTTAGTTCTCCCATCATGCTCATTTCATACTTACTTTGCATCAATTTGGAAAACTTTTTACGAAGTTTTTCATCTATAGAGCCAAGTATAATATCATCTACATAAATTTGAACAAGTATACTAGAGCCATTAATATTTCTAAAGAATAAAGTTTTGTCAACAGTACCTCTTGTGAAGTGATTTTATAAGAGAAATTTTGACAAAGTATCATACCAGGCTCTAGATGCTTGCTTCAGTCCATAAAGTGCTTTCAAAATATAGTAGACATATTTTGGAAAATTTGGATCTTCAAAACTAGGAGGCTGACTGACATAGACTTCCTCCTTTAAATCTCCATTCAGAAAGGCACTTTTGATAGACTTTGAAATTGGCATGGCCTGTATAGGCTAAGAAAATTCTGATGGCTTCAAGTCTTGCAACACTAGCAAAAGTTTCATCAAAATCTATTCCTTCTTGTTAACAGTAGCCCTTAGTGTAATAACCCCAATTTTTGAGAAATTTTGAAACCCTTATGAATAGTGTTTTTGCTGAACGAGAAAACTTTTCATGTCACGCTATGTAGGGGTTCTGTTATTGATCTTATGGGATATTATTAGTACTCTATGTGGTATATAAGTGTATGTAAAGATCGTCAGAATCCAAATCCGAACACTTTGATTTTTCCCGGAAATCCACAAGATACGGAGAGAATTGAGTATAAGGTAACAGGATAAAAAGGATTTAAATTAAAGGATTATAGGAGAGGATCATAAAAGGAATATAATATATTGAGAAAGGTTAAGGGAACCTAAGTAATAAGATCCCGGGTATGATCCCTCAAACGATAAACGAGAACGAAAGATAAGCGAACCGTAAAATAAATAAGTGACCAAGAGACAAGCTTGTACAAGAAGCCAGGGATTGTGACATCATCAAACCACAAGGTGTGGACAAGTGGGAGCATTATGACATGTGCAAGGTGACACAAGCATGACATGGGAAGGAAGGAGGTGTGGTGGCTTTTTAACCACACAAATTCAAGGGCAACAAGGTAATTAACTAAATCAAACACAAAAACAAGCCAACCAAGCCAAGCAAAATCATTTTCATCAAAATCAAAAAGAAACCAAGGCATGGTTCATCATGCTCTCGGCTTTTTACTATTGCAAATGGGCAAGAATTCAAAAACTCAAGATTCAAGCTTCCTAAATTGGTGAGTTAATTCCCTAATTATCTTCATGCTTAGTTAGGGCTATATCATGAGTTTAAGCCATCAATTCCTTCTCCATCTTCTTCATTTAATCAAAGAAGAAGACTATGAATAGTGTTTTCAAGTTTTTAACTTGAAGTTTTTCTTGTTTTCCTTGAAGATCCAAGCATTCCTAAGACTTCTCAAAGCTTCTTAAGGCTTCCTAGCTCCTCCCACCACTTCAAGGAAGGTATACCATCTCCAAACCATAGATTCCTATATATTATAAGATGATTTTGATTATTAGGGTGCTATTGTAGCTTGTTGTTGTGATTTAGAGTTTGGGATTTGAAATGGTAGTGAAATGGAATGGTGAATGTTGTGGTTTTGATTAAAAGGACTTAAGTATGATTAAAGTTAAGCTTAGGCATAAGTATGAATGATTAAATTGAATTGGTTGGGGTTGTTATGACGAGTTAAGGATGGATGTTGGTTGTATGTTGGATTTGAGGTTGATTTGGGATGGTTTTGAATGGTTTAAAATATTGGAAATCGCGTAAACATAGTTGTCGTAACGTCTGATTTTCTTTAGACTGTTTTTGTGCATAACATTAGGACCCGAGAACCCCCTGCTAGATTATGACCATTTCCATTTCTAGATAGCTCATGTTACGAGCTTCTTTTTGATATGTAGTTCGTTCGATTCCGATGCACGGTTTAGGAGAAACGACCGTTTCAAGTAACGGCGTTTCGCGAACGAAACTTTTCCCCTCGCCTTACTTTGAAACATAGGTTAAAGACCAAAAAGGGTTAATTAATGTATGAAACATTTATGGTAAGTGTGCTAGGCAGTTAGTAAGACACTCGCGAAGGAATCGCCTTAAAACTCGTAAAGGTTAAATTATTAAAAATGGTGGAGCCGAGGGTACCCGAGTGACTTAAGCGAATCAGTGAGCGCAAAACAAGCGTTAGAGTCTAAGTTAGTTAAAGTATAGATTTACAAGTGACTTTGGTTTAATTCCAACTTACTTGTTGTTTATAGGTTACCAGACTCGTCCCGAGCCATTCGTAACCCCAGCCGCTCAGGCAAGTTTTCTACCCGTTATACTGTTGTTGTGATGTAAATATATGTATATGCATTATCTTGTGATAAGTGCATGATTGTTATTAGCAATTTTTGCGATATATTGGAGCATGCTGATATGGTATATATGCATGTCTGTTTCGTAATATGGTTATCTATCTGTTGATTTCAATGCTTATAGTTGCATAATACCTATGCTAGAAATAAGCAGTAGTTGCGTATACCCTTAGTATAGGGGACCCAAAGGTGAATATATTTCTAAACCGGGAGTCGATGTTCCCGAGTATATTATATATATATATATTTATATATATATGGATATGGTTTTCAAAACTATTGATTGAATAAGGTTTATTCGATACCTTTATTTTACTTAATTGAATATTACTTGAATATTCATCCGAGGACTTATGACTCCTTTTATTTTATTAATCGAATATTATTTCGAATATTCATTCGAGGGCTTATGACTCAGTTTATTTTATTATTTGAATATTATTTGAATATTCATTCGAGGGCTTATGACTCATTTTATTTTATTATTTGAATATTCATTCGAGGGCTTATGACTCATTTTATTTTATTATTTGAATATCATTTGAGTATTCATTCGAGGGCTTATGACTCAGTTTATATTATTTAATGAATATTATTTGAATATTCATTTGAGGATCTATGACTCCGATTATTTGCTAAGATATTTTCTTTATTTTATTAAAGAATAAGGTGTCGATAATCAAACTTATTTTTGATTATTCAAATAAAGATAGTACTTTCGTATAAGTATATCTTTGGTTATTTAATACTCATTTCAAGTATAAGTTTTCCAACTTCTACCTCAATTATTCTTTATGGGAATATCATTTAAATAATAATATTCAGATATTTCTTTTATATTGAGACTGATTTACTTTATTAAATCAGCATTATTCCAAACACTCTTTAAAGTGTTTTCGAGTCTTCAAAATAATTTTAAAAGTTAGAGCGGATCCCAAAACTCATTTTCCGATTTAAGATCTTCCTTTCGAAGGAGACTTGAATATTCGCTCAAAAATCTCGGGGATCCGGCTCTGTGGTGTATTTTATATTCGCAACATGGTTGCTGTTTTGAGAAAACAATTTGATTACTTGCCCAATGTTCGGGAAGTAAGTCCATCTGATTGAGTCGGCATAAGCGACAGGCCGGGGTACGGTCTATAAAGTGTAAGTGGCTGGGTGGCAGTCCATCAACGCGTAAGAGGCCGGGTGGCGGTCCAGCACAAGGTCCTTATGTGGCCAGGGTGATGACCGGTGGGGGATTCATCCATCTACTAGTAGAAAAGGTTACTTATTGGTATCTTTGCCTGATCAGCAAGATATCTGGTTTATGCCAAAATTCTTTTCCTTCCAAATTCATTGGATATTGCAACTCTGTTCATACTTTACATGACAGAGGTTTTCAGGAAATGTATGGGAGATATATATGAATATATTTATATATCGGGACTTAATGAAGTATCTCGTAACTTCATTATTTATAATGATATTCAAAGATTGAATCTATTCAAATCTTGTCTTGTAGTCTCATCTATGTGATGAACCTTTGAAACTGATTATAACTTGAACGGGGGTAGTTCAAGTAGTATTTGGGAAAGATATAAGTATATTGGAGTACCTTATAACTTCATCTTTTAAACTTATATCTAGTAAATGATTATCTTATGCATGACAAAGATTTTCAGAAAAACGTTGAGACAAGGTTAGATATATGAGATCACCTTGCAACGATATTTTTATACAGTTATACACTGGAACTCTGTGTATATTATGCATGGAAGAGGACTTCCCATATTTTGAAAAGTATATATGTATATATATATATACTGAATATTTTGCGACTTCATCGCATTAAGATATCAACTTGGTTCATTTCTTTTGACCAAGACTTTCATGAGTGCTATGAGAAGGCTCATATATTGTTAATCTTTATACATATTATTTTGGTGGGCTTGCTGCTCACCCTTGCTTTCTTCTTTCATCACACAACAACAGTTAGGAAAGATGGCCAGACTCCAGCAGACCCAGCGCAAGCGCGTGGGAAGCGTTTCGCGTCTTCCCGTTGATGTTGTAGCTGCTATAGCTGCAGAGGTAGACCTATTGTAGATCAGACCATCTACTTTTGAGAATCAATTATGTATAATTATAACTTGTGGCAGATAATGGCAATTAACTGTAAATTTATCAAGTAATCATTTTGGGTTGTAATAACTTTTAAATTGTGGATTCAAAGACTTGTACTTATTTAAATTTCATCTCTGAGACTATAACGGGTTGTGGTGTGTGTTAGTGTGGGTTCACAGCATAAGGTTATTTATTATTAATTAAGTGAAGTGATATTGTGGAAAGAAAGACCGTGACGACCCGGATCCCCGACCCCGGATCTGGGGGTGTTACAGAAATGGTATCAGAGCTAAGCGTTATAAACCTCAGAGATGATGGGACGTTAAGATAATAAGTTCACAAAGATAATAAGAACTCTTGCCAAGTTCATAGTCGGGCTACCTAACGTAGTACTGACAGTTAAAACCCTTATGGGAACCCTTATAAATATCGTAATAGGAGCGTAGTTCGTTATCGTATATGGTAGCGGGACTCCGAACCCTGAGGTTGAGGAGCAACAGCGCGATGATGTTTTATTACTAATTGGAGATCGGATTGTGGATCCGATAGAGTGTCCTAATGCAGGACCGGATGATGTTGATATTGAGGATGTAGCGGTTGAGGATGTTGTCCTAGAAGGGATAGTTGTTGAGGAGGATCCCATGGAGGATCCTGACAAGATTGGATAAAGGACCACTGATTAATTGATGACCATGGTTAGGTCGACTACCAGAGGTAGGATTGGCCGGCCACTACAGGAGGTTCGTTCAAGTTGTAAAGATAGTAGCCCCTTTAACGCGGCTTACTCGTAAGACTGAGAAGTTCGAATGGACAGAGAAATGCGAGAACAGCTTTCAAGAACTGAAGCAGAGGTTGGTGATGGCCCCTATGCTGGCGTTGCCGGATGGAAAAGGAGATTTTGTGAAGTGTAGTAACGCTTCGCACAAGGGCTTAGGGTGCGTGCTTATGCAGCACGGTAAGGTAATCGCGTACATGTCAAGATAATTAAGGTAATATGAAATTCGATATCCCCGCCCATGAGCTTAGGCTCGTGGCAATAGTTTTACCCTAAAGATTGGATGCACTACTTGTATGGAGGGAAGTGCGAGAATTACCTAAGCCATAAGTGCTCTAGTATATTTTCACGTAGAAAGAGCTCAACATATGCCAGAGGAGGCAGTTAGAGCTAATCAAGAATAATGATTGGGAGATTCTTTATCATTCGGGGAAAGCCAATATGGTGGCTGATGCCCTTAGTAAAAAGGAGAGACTCAAGATGATAATGTCTTTTGGAGAGTTTATAAGAGATTTTGAGAAAATGGAAATAGAAGTGAAGGTAACCGGAGCCGGTACCGAAAAGCTGTTTGAGATTGCAATACAGCCCGAATTATTGGAAAAGATCATATTGTGCCAGAAAAAGTTATGATTGAAGGCAGAGAGCCAACAATTAGATAAAAGATTAATATCGAGAAAGATGATAAGGGAATAATGAGGTATTCCTATAGAATTTGGGTTCCGAAAGTTCAAGAGCGTAAGGATGAGAACTTAGATGAGAGCCATAGTTTGAGGAATAAGATTTAGAGCAAACCCTGAACGTGATAGTCAGGGAGGTCGCCATCAAGATAGAAGGAACCCATGACATAATGGAGTGGAAAATGAGGATTTTAAATTAAAAGATGACCCCAATTATGGGGAGTAGGATGAAACATTTCATACTAAGGAAACAGAAAGTCGAGTAAGGAAAGGAGACCCGAGACGGTACTCCTATACGGCAATTCATGGACCTGTCTAGACAGAACTTAGACTATTATCCCCAACCACCACCTTGAGGAAACAATGTGGTGTGAAATTCTTTCAGGACCTCTAAGTCGCTAAGCTCTCAGAGTTCCAAGGAACAAGCTGGCCCAATCGAGGCAAGAGCCTGGCTAAAGGAAATATAGGAATCATTTGAGATTCTAAATGATTGACGAATCTCAAAAGGACTGTTTTGTCACTTACCCTCCTAAGAGAGAGACCACCCGCTGGTGAAAGACCAAGAAAGGCACGGAGCCAGAGGTTAGAATAAACTGATTTAAGTTCAGTCAATTGTTTTCGGGAAAGTAATTCCCAAAGATAAGGAGATAGTGTAAAAGCTTTGGAGCTAGAACAAAGGCAGATGAGTATGATAAATTATGAATCTAAGTTGTAAAAGTTGTCAAGATTCGTTCTGAGGACACGAATCCAGAATGACGGGATGTTTGAAATCAATGTTTATGTTGTGTTGGTCCATGAAATAACGATAAGAGAAAGGAAAATAAAAAGAAACTGAAGTGGAAAGGAATATAAAGGCAATAGAGTTTGAGGAATGATAAAGGAATTGGGTATGAGGAAACCCTAAAGACTCGTAGCAATAGAAATAGAAAAAGTATGTAATCGTCAGGATGAGGGTGATTCACCATGAGTTAAAATTGCTGGGTGAAGGCATAAGAGATACATATATTTTATCCCCTGTATCTTGGGAGGATTTGAGGAAAACTTGAGATAGTTCGAAGGTTAAATATGAGACGCGGATAGACTGAGGAGACAAGGAAGTAAGAAATTAGGAAAATTGGATGAAGGAAGTGACCTTCAAGAATGTGAAGTGTAAGACCGGTGGCTTGATACCCAGAAAGGGAGACGCCAGGTATGAGAGATATCCCAACATTGAGGTGACTGTTGAGAAACAACAAAAGTAAATAAGGAATTATTAAGAAGAAGTTCACGTTCAACACGACCAATATCTTCCAGAACATCCTTGTTATCGTTACCAAATTAGGCAAGACAAGCGGATAACCGTTGTTATCTTTTGGAGGCCATATGGATTGACCTCAATATGAATAAGGATGCTATTATGAAGTTAGGTATAGACTATCGAGGTGGGAAAGATGAATATGATAATATATCAGGGATATATGACTTTATTTATCCATGGAAGGATGCTTGTACCTTTTTAAAGGTGGAATTAACAATAGAACATCGGTAACTTAAAACGAATCCTAGGGGAATGCATAAAGGTTGGCATTTCACCCTTAATAGGGATAGTATGAGTTTTGACAGTATGAATTGGAAAGGATTAAGGTAATAATAACCTTTAAGGATCAGTGGAGAAATTTTTCAGAAGTATATAGACAATGGTTCTAGTATTAGTAAATGGTATTTTGATATGCCCTGTATATAGGGAATACAGGAGGAACGATTGAACGATAACCTTAGAGGTTTTATAAGGAGAAAGGAAATATTCGAAATTTTCAAGAATAAAAATGTTGATAAAGGAAATATGACATAATTATAATGATGCCAAGTGGGGCACGTGTTAAACCACGAGAAAGTATGGATCGAACCAGTAAAGGTCGAAATTGTTCAGGGCAAGTAGGACCTAAGATAAAAGATGTTCTAAGTATGATTGAGAGTCAGTCGTGACAGTGATTAACCTCTAAAGATTGAGGCAATAACTTATGGAAAAATGGTGATATTTTTTTTTACTTATCAGATTTTAAGGAAAACATCTTCACATAAGCTGTGATTGAAATGAGGTAGAAAATTTAGTTGAAGGTGGTTAAAAGACATTGACTGTAAGGAACTATTACTATCAGGAAAGGCCAAAGAGGTGGCTGACACTTTAACGGTAAAAGGAAAAATTATAGGCGCGTGTGCCAAAAGAATACAGTGATGATGGTTAAAAATGTGAAGGTTGAATTATGGTTTGGAAGATTGACATTCCTTCTGATGACTGTGCAATACCCAACCGTAATAGTAGTTGGTAAAGGTTTAATTTGTGTAATCGCCATGAACGGGCTATCTATCTTAGAAGGTCCTATCTTGAGATAAGCCAGGACCATGTTTCAAAAAGGACCAAACAAACCTTTGAGTTAAGTCTTCTATTGAAGGCATATGATTAAGAATGGTATTAACCTGCTATCGGTGCTTTGATTGAAACTCTTCTGCAATTTTATATACTTCATGTCATGTATGTATGTCAGGATCAGGAGTGTACTCCATGAATCATGAATGGTGATTATGTTACCTCCTTAGAAGGATTTGATACGACATGTATGGACTCCGTATGGTTAGCTATTAAGACTTCATGGAAAATGAATGACGACAGTAGGTCAGTGGTGGACCATAGTAAGGCAGCAATGATTGTGCGAGTATTGAGCTGATTATAACCGTGAGAGTTGTATTGGAATGGGTGTTGAGATTGAGTACCACTAATCGGGTCGTGGTAGTGTATAAGTTATCATTGATAGACTAATTAAGTAGAATATCTACCTAGTGAATAATTATTCTTTCTTATCAATAGAGAGTCGTATTATTATACGAGGAAGGTTGCGGTGCAAGCATAGAATTCTAGTAACGATGATGTATAGAATGAGATCCCAGATTCGATTTTCGATGTCGAGGGAGTTTCAAAGGTGATTATGTATAAGCTCGAGGAAGAGTGTGGGTCCATAGAATGATGGACGGGATAGCGAAAATATTTAGGCATGGGAAATACGAGGCTATAATGCTTGATGCTGATATAAATACGTATATGTTTTGTTCTCCTATGACAAACCTCTATAGTTCAGAGGTAGGTTCCAAGCCAGATATTTTGTGGCAGTATATTTTTTTCATATATACAATTCTCTTCAGTTCGTTCTTTTCTCTTCTTTTCATTTCATGTAAGCTGAGAAGAACAACCCTTCCAGAAGGGGAGGTATTGCCGAATGACTATCTATCTTTGTGATAGAAGCCTAGTAGGATACCACATGTTGTTTAATTGCTTGTCAAGTACTAAAGGCTGGCCACCTTCTGTACTAACTATGTGATATAACAAGTGTTCATGATCATAGTGATCTCTCAACAAATTCCTTTACTTCTATATGATTAATCAAACTTTGGAAAATAGAAATAACTGAAAAAGGAGTAATAAAGTGGTGGTAGTATGCGGAATGGAAACACATTCGTGATACTAAGGTTGACGTGGTTATTAAAAGGTTATAGAACGCTAACGAACAAAAGTATAACCCGTATAATATTAGGAACAGAAGGTAGTAGCGATTACGAACTGGAAAAGAATGGGTATTGAGAAGCAAAAGTTCTAATGATAAAAGCTATAATGAGAATCTGTGCAATAGACTTGAAAGAATTTGGAATGATCACTTAATTCGGATTGAGTTATCTTACGACAATAGATCATATGTCATTATCGAGATGTCGCCTTATGAGATCCCTGAGGGAAGATAATGTCGATCTCCCTTATGTTAGGATGAAGTTGTAGAGCGCAAGATGCTCGGACCCGCAGTAGTCCAAAGGACCAAGGATATGATAGATCTAATCAGAGGACGGCTGGTAGTAGCCCAAGATGGACATGATAAGTATGTTGATTTGACACGAAAGGATAAAGAGTATGAAATAGGGGACCTAGTAATGTTATAGGTATCCCTTGGAAAGGATTGATGAGGTTCGGAAAGAAAGGAAAGCTAAGTCTACAATTTGTTGGACCCTTGGATATATTAAGACGTTTGGGAAGTTAGCATATGAGCTAGCCCTAACCCAGAACATGTAGCGAGTCATAACGCGTTTCACGTATCAATGTTAAGGAAGTGTAATTCAGATGCCAGATAAATAGAGGCATATGAGCGCATAGATATGCAACCCGACGTAACCTATATGGAGCAACCAGGAAGGGTTATAGAGTGAAAAGGAACAAGTGCTTAGGAGAAGGATTATCAAACTAGGCAGAGTTTTGTGGTAGAACCACAATGTAGAAAATTGACTCGAGAGTTAGAAAGTGTAATGCTAAGAAAGTATCCCCATTTGTTTTCTATCTGATTCCGGGACGGAATCCTTTTAAGGAGGGGAGACTGTAATAACCCCAATTTTTGAGAAATTTTGAAACCCTTATGAATAGTGTTTTTGCTGAACGAGAAAACTTTTCATGCCACGCTATGTAGGGGTTCTGTTATTGATCTTATGGGATATTATTAGTACTCTATGTGGTATATAAGTGTATGTAAAGATCGTCAGAATCCAATTCTGAACACTTTGATTTTTCCCGGAAATCCACAAGATACGGAGAGAATTGAGTATAAGGTAACAGGATAAAAAGGATTTAAATTAAAGGATTATAGGAGAGGATCATAAAAGGAATATAATATATTGAGAAAGGTTAAGGGAACCTAAGTAATAAGATCCCGGGTACGATCCCTCAAACGATAAACGAGAACGAAAGATAAGCGAACCGTAAAACAAATAAGTGACCAAGAGACAAGCTTGTACAAGAAGCCAGGGATTGTGACATCATCAAACCACAAGGTGTGGACAAGTGGGAGCATTATGACATGTGCAAGGTGACACAAGCATGACATGGGAAGGAAGGAGGTGTGGTGGCTTTTTAACCACACAAATTCAAGGGCAACAAGGTAATTAACTAAATCAAACACAAAAACAAGCCAACCAAGCCAAGCAAAATCATTTTCATCAAAATCAAAAAGAAACCAAGGCATGGTTCATCATGCTCTCGGCTTTTTACTATTGCAAATGGGCAAGAATTCAAAAACTCAAGATCCAAGCTTCCTAAATTGGTGAGTTAATTCCCTAATCATCTTCATGCTTAGTTAGGGCTATATCATGAGTTTAAGCCATCAATTCCTTCTCCATATTCTTCATTTAATCAAAGAAGAAGACTATGAATAGTGTTTTCAAGTTTTTAACTTGAAGTTTTTCTTGTTTTCCTTGAAGATCCAAGCATTCCTAAGACTTCTCAAAGCTTCTTAAGGCTTCCTAGCTCCTCCCACCACTTCAAGGAAGGTATACCATCTCCAAACCATAGATTCCTATATATTATAAGATGATTTTGATTAGTAGGGTGCTATTGTAGCTTGTTGTTGTGATTTAGAGTTTGGGATTTGAAATGGTAGTGAAATGGAATGGTGAATGTTGTGGTTTTGATTAAAAGGACTTAAGTATGATTAAAGTTAAGCTTAGGCATAAGTATGAATGATTAAATTGAATTGGTTGGGGTTGTTATGATGAGATAAGGATGGATGTTGGTTGTATGTTGGATTTGAGGTTGATTTGGGATGGTTTTGAATGGTTTAAAATATTGGAAATCGCGTAAACATAGCCGTCGTAACGTCCGATTTTCTTTAGACTGTTTTTGTGCATAACATTAGGACCCGAGAACCCCCTGCTAGATTATGACCATTTCCATGTCTAGATAGCTCATGTTACGAGCTTCGTTTTGATATGTAGTTCGTTCGATTCCGATGCACGGTTTAGGAGAAACGACCGTTTCAAGTAACGGCGTTTCGCGAACGAAACTTTTCCCCTCGCCTTACTTTGAAACATAGGTTAAAGACCAAAAAGGGTTAATTAATGTATGAAACATTTATGGTAAGTGTTCTAGGCAGTTAGTAAGACACTCGCGAAGGAATCACCTTAAAACTCGTAAAGGTTAAATTATTAAAAATGGTGGAGCCGAGGGTACCCGAGTGACTTAAGCGAATCAGTGAGCGCAAAACAAGCGTTAGAGTCTAAGTTAGTTAAAGTATAGATTTACAAGTGACTTTGGTTTAATTCCAACTTACTTGTTGTTTATAGGTTACCAGACTCGTCCCGAGCCATTTGTAACCCCAGTCGCTCAGGCAAGTTTTCTACCCGTTATACTGTTGTTGTGATGTAAATATATGTATATGCATTATCTTGTGATAAGTGCATGATTGTTATTAGCAATTTTTGCGATATATTGGAGCATGCTGATATGGTATATATGCATGTCTGTTTCGTAATCTGGTTATCTATCTGTTGATTTCAATGCTTATAGTTGCATAATACCTATGCTAGAAATAAGCAGTAGTTGCGTATACCCTTAGTATAGGGGACCCAAAGGTGAATATATTTCTAAACCGGGAGTCGATGTTCCCGAGTATATTATATATATATATATATATTTATATATATATGGATATGGTTTTCAAAACTATTGATCGAATAAGGTTTATTCGATACCTTTATTTTACTTAATTGAATATTACTTGAATATTCATCCGAGGACTTATGACTCCTTTTATTTTATTAATCGAATATTATTTCGAATATTCATTCGAGGGATTATGACTCAGTTTATTTTATTATTTGAATATTATTTGAATATTCATTCGAGGGCTTATGACTCATTTTATTTTATTATTTGAATATTCATTCGAGGGCTTATGACTCATTTTATTTTATTATTTGAATATCATTTGAGTATTCATTCGAGGGCTTATGACTCAGTTTATATTATTTAATGAATATTATTTGAATATTCATTTGAGGATCTATGACTCCGATTATTTGCTAAGATATTTTCTTTATTTTATTAAAGAATAAGGTGTCGATAATCAAACTTATTTTTGATTATTCAAATAAAGATAGTACTTTCGTATAAGTATATCTTTGGTTATTTAATACTCATTTCAAGTATAAGTTTTCCAACTTCTACCTCAATTATTCTTTATGGGAATATCATTTAAATAATAATATTCAGATATTTCTTTTATATTGAGACTGATTTACTTTATTAAATCAGCATTATTCCAAACACTCTTTAAAGTGTTTTCGAGTCTTCAAAATGATTTTAAAAGTTAGAGCGGATCCCAAAACTCGTTTTCCGATTTAAGATCTTCCTTTCGAAGGAGACTTGAATATTCACTCAAAAATCTCGGGGATCCGGCTCTGTGGTGTATTTTATATTCGCAACATGGTTGCTGTTTTGAGAAAACAATTTGATTACTTGCCCAATGTTCGGGAAGTAAGTCCATCTGATTGAGTCGGCATAAGCGACAGGCCGAGGTACGGTCTATAAAGTGTAAGTGGCTGGGTGGCAGTCCATCAACGCGTAAGAGGCCGGGTGGCGGTCCAGCACAAGGTCCTTATATGGCCAGGGTGATGACCGGTGGGGGATTCATCCATCTACTAGTAGAAAAGGTTACTTATTGGTATCTTTGCCTGATCAGCAAGATATCTGGTTTATGCCAAAATTCTTTTCCTTCCAAATTCATTGGATATTGCAACTCTGTTCATACTTTACATGACAGAGGTTTTCAGGAAATGTATGGGAGATATATATGAATATATTTATATATCGGGACTTAATGAAGTATCTCATAACTTCATTATTTATAATGATATTCAAAGATTGAATCTATTCAAATCTTGTCTTGTAGTCTCATCTATGTGATGAACCTTTGAAACTGATTATAACTTGAACGGGGGTAGTTCAAGTAGTATTTGGGAAAGATATAAGTATATTGGAGTACCTTATAACTTCATCTTTTAAACTTATATCTAGTAAATGATTATCTTATGCATGACAAAGATTTTCAGAATAACGTTGAGACAAGGTTAGATATATGAGATCACCTTGCAACGATAGTTTTATACAGTTATACACTGGAACTCTGTGTATATTATGCATGGAAGAGGACTTCCCATATTTTGAAAAGTTGTTAGGAATGTATGTGCATTAGTTTGATGATATGTTTAACAAAATACTTAAGTAGAAATTTAGTGTCTGTAGCCTCAACGGATAAGACCACTTTGGCTATCCGTTGATGGTGTAGCTTTACTTAGAAATAAGTTTAGTGTTGTAGCATATTTCAGTCTCTGTGTTTAAAATGTAATTCTTGGAAGTTGAGAGAAACTATGAGTCATGTTGACTACTAGATGATATGCAGATAGGAAGGCCAATTGTAAATACTTCATGCCTTGTAATTTTGTATAAGTGAAGTGGTATCAACGGATGACTTAAAGACCTTCAATGGATAAGAAGCTAAGCTTCAACGGATGTCTCTAAAGCTTCAACGGATAAAGTCATCAACGGATAACATCCTTCAACGGATGAGTGCATCAACGGATGAAAGCTTCAACGGATAACATCCTTCAACGGATGAGTGCATCAACGGATGAAAGCTTCAACGGATGCTCTGATGATTAGCCGTTGATAAGTGGTAGTTGTACCTACAAACAGAGGCACATGGGTTGATAGAGACAACTGAGATGTGGAAGCCGAATTTCAGGAACAACAGAAAAAGCAGCCGTTCTTCTTCAGTACAAAGATGCAATAGTCAACAAAGTACTGGAGTGAACAGGAAAAGAAGCAAGTGAAGAACTTATTTTATTACTGTATTTGTATATTGTTTTTCACTTGTACACTTGGTAATATATAAACCAAGTAGAAGCTAGTAATTAGACATGAGATTTTCCAGAGCTGTTTAGAAAAACATTGAGAGAAAATTCATCTAGTTTGTACTAGGATGCAGCTGTGATCAACATTGTTTAATCACAGATTTTCTAAAATACCATCTCTGGTGGAACAACAAATCCACCAGAAAAGTTTTTAAGGTCTGTTGTGTTCTTTACATTTGTGCTTGAATATATATCTGTCTGTATTAGCTTAAAGCAATTCACACACTTGTTCTTCTTGAACACACAACTTTATAAACTGCTCAAAACTTGAAAAAGTTTTGAGATTTACATTCAACCCCCCCCTTCTGTAAATCTCATTGTTAGTCCACTAGGAATAACAATTGGTATCAGAGCAGGCTCTTGACATACAAAGAGTTTAAAGATCTTGGAATCTAACAAAGATGAGTAAGAAGGATATTGGAGTAAAGATCCCAGTTCTTGACAAAGACAATTATCACCATTGGAAGGTGAAAATGCACCTTCATCTACTCTCCCAAGATGAAGGTTATGTAAACTGCATTGAGAATGGTCCTCACATTCCCCACAAAGTAGCAACAGTTGCTACAGCCACAGTTGCTGTTGGTCAATCCATTCCAAAACCTAGAGCAGAATGGACAATGGAAGACACAGAAGAAGTCCACAAGGATAAGAAGGCTATGAACATTTTGTTTAATGGTCTTAACATGGATATGTTTGATAATGTGATAAATTGCACAACTGCCAAAGAGGTTTGGGACACAGTTCAACTACTGTGTGAAGGTACAGAACAAGTGAAAGAAAACAAAATGCAGCTTCTCATTCAACAGTATGAATACTTTCATTTTGAAGAAAATGAATATATAAATGAAACATTCAATAGGTTTCAAAAGCTGTTGAATGGACTGAAGCTGTATGGAAGAGTGTACCAAGTGAAGGATTCAAATCTTAAATTTTTAAGATCCTTGCCAAAGGAATGGAAACCCATGACTGTCTCCTTAAGAAACTCTCAAGATTATAAGGACTTCACTCTTGAAAGATTGTATGGAATCTTGAAGACTTATGAACTAGAGCTGGAACAGGATGAGGTATTGGAGAAGGGGAGAAAGAAAGGAAGTTCAGTTGCATTGGTAGCTGAAAATGAGAGGAAATGCAGACAAGAAACTGCGAGATCTACATCAAACTCCAAAGATGGTATAAGAAGTCAGGAATCAAGCAAGGGGAAAGAGCAAGTTGCTGAAAATGAAGACAACTCCAGCCAAGATGACTCAGATGGTATTGATGAGCATCTTGCATTTCTGTCCAGAAGATTTGCAAAGATGAAATTCAAGAAAAACACTAGAGCCACTAAACCTCACAAAAACACTGTGGACAAATCCAAGTTCAAGTGTTTCAATTGTGGTATAAGTGGACACTTTGCAGGTGAGTGCAGAAAGCCAACTTCTGAAAAGAAGAAATTTGAACAAGTAGATTACAAAAAGAAATATTTTGATCTGCTCAAGCAAAAGGAGAGGGCTTTCATTACTCAAGAAAAGGACTGGGCAGCTAATGGAGATGAAGAGGATGAAGATGTGGAGTATGTCAACCTTGCTCTCATGGCTGATTCTGAAGAAAATGAAGTTAGTTCATCAAGCAATCAGGGAAATGAAAGAAATCTATGGTACTTGGACAGTGGTTGTTCAAGACACATGACATGAGATTTCTCCCTGCTCACAGAGTTCAAGGAGAGAGCTGGCCCTAGCATAACCTTTGGAGATGACAGCAAAGGGTTTACTATGGGATATGGCTTGATTTCAACAAGGAATGTCATCATTAATGAAGTTGCATTAGTTGATGGTCTCAAGCACAATTTACTGAGCATCAGTCAACTATGTGATAGAGGAAATACAGTTTCCTTCAATTCTGAAGCCTGTGTTGTCACTAGTAAGAAAGACAACAAAGTGGTTCTAACTGGAGTTAGAAAAGGAAATGTGTACATAGCTGACTTCAACTCTACAGATGCAGAATCCATTACTTGTCTCTTCAGCAAAGCAAGCTCAGTTGAAAGTTGGCTATGGCACAAGAAGCTATCCCACTTGAATTTCAAGATAATGAATGATCTAGTCAAAAAGGACTTAGTTAGAGGAATCCCTCTAGTTGAATTCTCAAGGGATGGTTTGTGTGATGCTTGTCAGAAAGGCAAACAAAGGAAAGCATCATTCAAAAGGAAGCTTGAAACAACAATTGATGAACCATTACAGCTGCTACATATGGATTTGTTTGGACCAGTCAATGTATTGTCTATTGCAAGAAAAAGATATTGCTTAGTGATTGTAGATGATTTCTCAAAGTTCTCATGGGTCTATTTTCTTGGATCAAAGGATGAAGCAAGTGAAATCATTATCAATCACATCAGGCAAGTCAACAATCATCCTGACTTGAAGGTTAGAAATATCAAGAGTGACAATGGAACTGAGTTCAAGAATTTGACATTAAGGCTGTTCTGTGAAGAAAATGGAATCATGCATGAGTTCTCAGCTCCAAGAACACCTCAGCAAAATGGGGTTGTTGAAAGAAAGAACAGATCTTTAATTGAAGCTGCAAGAACAATGCTTGAAGAATCAAAGTTACCAACATATTTCTGGGCTGAAGCTGTTAATTGTGCCTGCTTCACTCAGAATATTTCTTTGATCAATCAAGCTAAAGGCATGACTCCTTATCAGTTGTTCAAGAGAAGAAAACCAACTCTAAACTTTCTTCATGTCTTTGGATGTAAATGCTTTATACTGAGGAATCAATCTGACCATAAAGGGAAGTTTGATGCAAAGGCTGATGAAGGGATATTTGTTGGTTACTCAGCTGGAAAATCTTATAGGGTCTACAATCTAAGAACCAACATTGTTATGGAATCTGTGCATGTTGTGTTTGATGATAAAAAGATTGATGGACTAACAGATGAGGGACATAATGAGAGACTCAAATTTGACAACATTGAGATATATTGTGATGATAGTGAAGAGGAGACTGATGGAGATGACACTTCAAAAGGGATTCAAAACTTGCCCTTGGATAATGCAGTATCCGTTGAAAGACATAGTGCATCATCCGTTGAAGTATAAAATGAAGCATCCGTTGATCATGGTTCATCAACGGATAATCGATTTACATCATCAGTTGATAGAACTCCAAGTTCCCTGCAAAGGACCAACAACTCAGGGGGAGTTTCAACTAGTCAACACTCTGTCTCATATCATGACAATACTGAGGCCACCTCATCTAGAGCACATCTTCCACCACAAAGGAAATGGACCAAGAATCATCCCTTTGAACTGATCATTGGTGATGCATCATCTAAAGTGCAAACAAGAAAAGCCACTCAAGATGAATGTCTGTATAGTAGTTTTCTGTCTCAGGAGGAACCTAAGAAAGTGGAAGAAGCTCTATTGGATCCAGATTGGATATTAGCTATGCAGGAAGAGCTGAACCAATTTGAGAGAAACCAAGTATGGAAGCTGGTACCCAAACCAAAGAACAAGAGTCCTATTGACACAAAGTGGGTATTCAGAAACAAGATGGATGAAAATGGCATTATTATAAGGAATAAAGCCAGACTGGTTGCTAAAGGCTATTCTCAGCAAGAGGGAATAGATTTTGATGAAACATATGCTCCTGTTGCAAGACTTGAAGCCATCAGAATATTTCTAGCCCATGCAGCCCATGCCAATTTCAAAGTCTATCAAATGGATGTCAAGAGTGCATTTCTAAATGGGAAATTAGAGGAAGAAGTCTATGTAAGTCAACCTCCAGGATTTGAAGATCCAAATTTTCCAGACTATGTGTATTATCTGTTGAAAGCACTCTATGGACTGAAGCAAGCACCTAGAGCCTGGTATGAGACCTTATCAAAATTTCTTTTGGAGAATCACTTCACTAGAGGTACTGTTGATAAAACTCTCTTCTTTAGGGATGTTAATGGCTCTAGTATACTTGTTCAAATTTATGTAGATGACATAATATTTGGTTCTAAAGATGACAAACTTTGCAAAAAGTTTGCTAAGCTAATGCAAAGTAATTATGAAATGAGCCTAATGGGAGAACTAACCTATTTTCTTGGTTTACAAGTTAAACAAGTTAGTGATGGAATTTTCATTAGTCAAACTAAATATATTTATGATCTTTTAAAGAAGTTTGACTTAATGGAATGTTCATCTGCAAAAACTCCCATGGCCACTGCCACCAAACTTGAATTAAATAAGACTGAAAGGTCTGTGGATATTACAAGTTATAGAGGCATGGTTGGTTCACTTTTATATTTAACTGCTAGCAGACCAGATATAATGTTTGCTACATGTCTATGTGCTAGATTCCAAGCTGATCCTAGGGAGTCTCACTTAATTGCTATCAAAAGGATTTTCAGATATCTCAAGGGTACACCAAATTTAGGTATTTGGTATCCTAGAGAATCTGGCTTTGATCTAATTGGTTATTCAAATGCAGACTATGCAGGTTGCAGAATAGATAGGAAAAGTACAACAGGCTCCTGCCAATTCCTGGGAAATAAGCTTGTATCATGGTTTAGCAAAAAGCAAAATTCAGTCTCTACTTCTACAGCTGAGGCTGAATACATTGCTGCTGGAAGTTGCTGTTCTCAAGTGTTATGGATGAGGAACCAACTCCTTGACTATGGACTTCATGTTGATAGAATTCCTATCTTTTGTGACAACACAAGTGCCATAGCCATAACAGAGAATCCTGTGCAGCACTCAAGGACCAAGCACATTGATATCAAGTACCACTTCATTAGGGAGCATGTCATGAATGGTACAGTGGAACTACATTTTGTTCCAAGTGAACAACAAATTGCTGACATATTTACCAAGCCACTTGATGAATCAACATTCACAAGATTGGTAAGTGAGCTAGGTATGCTTAATTATTCTTAAAATTCATGTCTTTATTGCAATTTGAATTGAAGCCTGAAATATATTAGTTACTAGAACAAATTTGACTTTTAACATAGTTTATTTCATCAACGGATGTTCCCTATCCGTTGAAAGTCAAAATTGCTCTATCAACGGATAGTCATTATCCGTTGAAAGACAAATACATTTCTGGAATTTTTATCCGTCAACGGATAAAACTGAAGTACCCTTCAACGGATGACAATTTGCCTTATCCGTTGAAATGTCACATCAGTCGATTCAGGTGTTTAACAGCCGTTGATTCTATTCTCTTAACCGTTGATACTCATACATACATCTGTATGTATTGGTCTTAAAGGTAGTTTTTAGAATACTTACAGTTTATTCTTAAACGGCTGAAATTCACTAACGCATATTTATTGATAAATCTTTCTTTTATATTTTTGTTTATTAATTTGAGAGAGCATATAAGTCCTTCTGATTGTTCATTTTTACTTTACGCTTTCTTAAAATTTCAAGCATTTACCATTTTCACTCTGCAAACTTCAAGTTATTCTCTGCAATTTCTACTCACAAAAATGGCACCAGTCGTGAAGATTATGTCTCAATCTGGGTTCATCTATGAAAAGAACAATTTCATAGCTTTGGTAGAGAAGAATGAAGCCCACTCAGACTATCACAAAATGATGGACTTCATCAAAAACTGCAAACTTAGCTATGCAATGCTGGAAGCCCCAACAATTTTCTGTGAAGTAGTTGAGGAGATTTGGACAACTGCTGAGTTCAACTCCATGGATTTGACTATCTCCTTCACTATCAAAGGTAAAACTCACTGTATTAACTGTGATGATTTACAAGCATGTTTTAAATTGCCTGAAAACAATGCCATGACACCACACACTGATAGTGATGTATCCAGCATGTTAGATTCCAGAGGTTATTCTCTTAACTCTGCTAATTTAGGGAGTATTAGAAGAAAAGGCCTTAGGAAAGAATGGAGTTTCCTTGGGGATGCCTTTATAAAGGTTTTCTCTGGGAAAATTAGTAATTTTGATGCCATAACTTCATCTCTAGTTAATATGTTCTATATGCTTGTTTCTGATAGGTATTTTAACTTTAGCAACCATGTGATGCTAGAATTAGGTACTAGATTAGGTAACAAAGCTAATAGACCTAATAACATCTATTATGCTAGATTCTTTATGTTATTGGCTAACCATGTTGCTGAAGGTTTAGTCATAATCAATGAGAATAATAAACTCAAGTGCTGGGCACAAGAGAAAAGAGTTCTTGCAGACTTGAAGAGAATGGATCTTAACAGCAGTGTGCCATTGGTATATTTACCAATCATGAATGCACCTCAGGTAGGTGAGGTAATTGCTTCTACAACTCCTACTTCTTCCAACCCCTCTATTTCTTTATCTTCTAGTGGGGCCATGAAATCTGTGATGCCCCAACAGATTTCTACCAAGGTCACCAAAACTAAACTTTCAAAATCCAAGACAAAGAAATCCACCTCTGTTGTTTCTCAAAAGACAACAGTTGTAACACCAACTATTAACCCTGAGGTGAGTGAACAGGGTGTGAGTGGTGAGGGGAGGGGTGAACATCAAAGAAACCCCCAGGATAAGGAAGGAAAGTTGAGTGATTCCCAAGCTAGCCAAGCCACAGTTTCTCAAAAAACTGTGGTGGTTGAAAAGGTATCTAGCACATCCCTAGTAGCATCCTCCCAAAAGGATGTTACTATTGAAAATAGTTCCAAACCAGGAACACAGAACAAACGAGGGAGGGACACTAAAGCCAAACACTCACCAACAAAAGCCTTTATTAGAAGAAAGAAGGCCAGAACCCAATCTTCTACACAGGGTGCACACACTGCACAGATACATCCATTTGTATCTATGCCTTCTCAAACTCAGTTTGATGTGACTCCAATAAATGTGGAGTCACAGCCCCATTCTCTCACAATAATCACACATCAATCACCAAACACTTCATCACCATCTCTGGATATGGATATGTTATTCCCATCAATTCCTGATTCTCCCTCTTTACAACTCAGGGAGAAGCCCCACTCAAATACAGGTGATCATCATCTATTAGATGATTTGTTGGATCACCCGCAAATTCTTTTAGATATAATTGAAGGATCTGTGTCACCACATCTCAAATCAGTCTACACAGATTCAACAGTTATATCACTTTCAACTTCAACTTCTTTTCCTTCTTCAACGGATATCACTCATCCGTTGACAAGTGGTTGTTCTTCAACGGATAAGCTTAACAGCAGTTATCCGTTGATAACATCAGTTTCACCTTCAACGGATATTCCACATCCGTTGACAGTCTCTACACAAATAACTGAATTAATCCCAAGTGTAGAAGACATGAATACTGTGCAATCACTCTTAGGATTGAGGGAAGGGAGTGACAATTTGAGTGAGAGGCTGGGTTGCTCCCAGGCAAAAGGAGAGATTGAGAGCTCAAAAATGCATGCTATTTCTTCCAGCATGGCAAAAGTGAGTGAGTGGAGTACCACCTTAGTAGGTGAAGGTGAGGGAGTGAGATGTGTGAGCCAGGGGGAGCCCCTGATGCAAGAACATAGAGATAAAGAGAGAAAAGCAGGTACAGTAGATACAAGGGTGGAACCAGCCATTGCTAATGAGTCAATGATTGTGGATGATGCTGAAAAGGAAAGACAATTTCAGCAACATTACAAAGCTGTAATTGATAACATTTCCTTGGATGCTGACACTTTTACTCATCCTGTGACAGCCTATCAAATGTTGGCTGCTCAGGGCAATGAGGAGGCAGAAAGGTCACTACATCTAGTGCACACAACAGAATCTCTTCAAAGGGATAAAGCTGCCATTAACAAAATGCCTTCTACAGCTGGTGAGCCATCTGAGGAATTTGGAGCAAATTCTGATGATGATGACTCTATTTCTTTTGATGGAAGCATGGACTTAGGGGGAGATGAAGGCCCTAGTTCAATTCCAAATCTACCTGAATGGGCCTTGACTAAGGAGTATAGATCAGGGGAATTCAATGTCTCTTTAGTCAAACAAATCAACACTATTCAACAGGCCATTCAGAATACTTCACATGCAAGTATCAAGGCTATCCTTCAAGCTCACCTGGACTCACTGCATCTCATGAAGCTGCAGCAAGTGAAGCAGAATCTGGGTATGGATGATCTAAGGAAGGATATTGCTGACTTGAAAACCTATACTTCAGATAAATTGGATTCAGTCATGCCCTATGGTACATTGCAGGACTTGGTTTTGAGATTGAAGCAAGAATCTGTTACTGAAAAACGGTTGGCCAAGTTAGAAGACAGAGTTCAAGTTATTGAAGATTCTGTGGCCACCATTCTTCACAATCAACAATCTCAAACCAGTCTCCTAATGCAGCTGGCAAAAGCACAAGGCTTGACCCCTCTCCTTGATGATAACAAAAAGGGGGAGAGTAAAAGGGAAGGGGAAGGAGAGCCATCTACAAAAGTCAACATATCTAAAGTGCTAGTTCCTGCCATCACTACTTCTCCAATCATTCAAATCAAGGGCAAGCCTGATGGAATTGATTTGATTCAGCTTGCAGCAGCTGAAATCCAAGTGAAAGAGCAAAGGAGGAGAATTGATGAAAGGTTGCAACTGTTGTTTGGTTCTACACAAGACAAATCAACATCTGTGAAACACAGCACAAAAATTGAACCAATCAACATGGAGCTCATGCCAGTAGGGAGTCATAAGGATGGAGAAGCTTCTTCCAAAGAACTACAAGCTATAATTCTCAAGCCCAATGAAAGATCCAATAAGGACTCAACAAAGAATCCTTTAAAAAAGGTGGACTTTCCTCCTCCAAAAGATGATGAGAACAAGATTTTAGGCAGGAGTATTGCCTATCTCAAAAAGTCCATGGATGAGGCTGTAAGGAGAAATAGAGCTATTATCATTAGAGAGGGAAAGAGCATATGTGTGATGCAAGGACATCCCAAATTCTCAATAGCCAAGAAGGAAGAAGCCAAGCAATTAGAGGCTGACAAAAGAGCACAAGCAAAGCTTGAACAACAGCTAAAGTCAAGTCTAGTTGAAAAAGAAAAAGGGATTGAAGTCAGGGGTGAAGACAAGACTACAAACCTAGATGAGGTTTTAGGGAGTATATTTGGTGAGAGTGTGGAAGAAAGAGAGGAATGGCAGAAGGGAAACAGAAGAAAGGCCAAGGCACATAGAAGGAGTGGAGATAACACTGAAGTAACCAAATCTATATCTAAACCACTATCTTCCATACCTGAACCCCTTGTTGCTGATCCCACAATAAACATCCATGGTGAACCAATCATTCCAAAAGAGGAACCTATTGATTGGGACACTATCAAATTGCCTACCTTTCTAACCACTCTTCCACCACCAAAGAAACAGAAAAGAAAACCAAAATCTACACCTCCCATAACCTCTAAGAAATTCACTCAAAAACCTAAGCCTAAGTCACCCATTTCTAAAGATGATTATGTTCACATCTGTGACATAAAAGAAATTTCAGACATTAAACTCTATCTGGATGAGCTGGAGGATGTAAGGGGAATAGCTGCCTACAGACAGCTACCAGAGAGATTAGTGTTCAGATATAAAGGAGCTGGGGAAAGAACATGGCCTCTCCACAGGATTCTGGATGAAGGCTACTCTACCTTGATTAGAGTCTTTTCAGCCATACAAAAGGATTCTGGCTTTACCAGAACTGCCAAGACTGAAATTCTCAACAAGATAGCCAATATAAGGAAAACTTGGAGGGAGCCCAATGCTTTACCCAGGACTTTACTCATTCAAGAAAGGGGAATTACAATTCACAAATCACCTCATTGGTTGATGGAATTTAGAGATGATAAAGGAGTCAGAAGATTTTTCAGACTTGAAGACCAACTCAAGATTGCCAGCAATGAAACTCTCAAAGAAATGCAATCTAAGTTGGATGTCAGTGTTGAAGATGAAGCTGAATTCTTCAGACAACTCCAACTCCAAATTGAGGAAAATGACAAAAGGCTAGGAAAGAAAACCAGGGAACAAAGAAGAAAAAGATGATCTGCTCAGACTAAAGGAGTGTCCTTGGAAACACTGTAAATCTTCAATTACCTCCTAGTACATACACTTTTGCAGCACTTTTAAATTTCTACTTAGTTTCAATTCATATATCTGTTAAGTGTTTTGTTATCATCAAGTTAACCCTGAATTTATGCCTACAATTCTTATAGACATAAATAGGGGGAGATTGTTAGGAATGTATGTGCATTAGTTTGATGATATGTTTAACAAAATACTTAAGTAGAAATTTAGTGTCTGTAGCCTCAACGGATAAGACCACTTTGGCTATCCGTTGATGGTGTAGCTTTACTTAGAAATAAGTTTAGTGTTGTAGCATATTTCAGTCTCTGTGTTTAAAATGTAATTCTTGGAAGTTGAGAGAAACTATGAGTCATGTTGACTACTAGATGATATGCAGATAGGAAGGCCAATTGTAAATACTTCATGCCTTGTAATTTTGTATAAGTGAAGTGGTATCAACGGATGACTTAAAGACCTTCAACGGATAAGAAGCTAAGCTTCAACGGATGTCTCTAAAGCTTCAACGGATAAAGTCATCAACGGATAACATCCTTCAACGGATGAGTGCATCAACGGATGAAAGCTTCAACGGATAACATCCTTCAACGGATGAGTGCATCAACGGATGAAAGCTTCAACGGATGCTCTGATGATTAGCCGTTGATAAGTGGTAGTTGTACCTACAAACAGAGGCACATGGGTTGATAGAGACAACTGAGATGTGGAAGCCGAATTTCAGGAACAACAGAAAAAGCAGCCGTTCTTCTTCAGTACAAAGATGCAATAGTCAACAAAGTACTGGAGTGAACAGGAAAAGAAGCAAGTGAAGAACTTATTTTATTACTGTATTTGTATATTGTTTTTCACTTGTACACTTGGTAATATATAAACCAAGTAGAAGCTAGTAATTAGACATGAGATTTTCCAGAGCTGTTTAGAAAAACATTGAGAGAAAATTCATCTAGTTTGTACTAGGATGCAGCTGTGATCAACATTGTTTAATCACAGATTTTCTAAAATACCATCTCTGGTGGAACAACAAATCCACCAGAAAAGTTTTTAAGGTCTGTTGTGTTCTTTACATTTGTGCTTGAATATATATCTGTCTGTATTAGCTTAAAGCAATTCACACACTTGTTCTTCTTGAACACACAACTTTATAAACTGCTCAAAACTTGAAAAAGTTTTGAGATTTACATTCAACCCCCCTTCTGTAAATCTCATTGTTAGTCCACTAGGAATAACAAAAGTATATATGTATATATATATATACTGAATATTTTGCGACTTCATCGCATTAAGATATCAACTTGGTTCATTTCTTTTGACCAAGACTTTCATGAGTGCTATGAGAAGGCTCATATATTGTTAATCTTTATACATATTATTTTGGTGGGCTTGCTGCTCACCCTTGCTTTCTTCTTTCATCACACAACAATAGTTAGGAAAGATGGCCAGACTCCAGCAGACCCAGCGCAAGCGCGTGGGAAGCGTTCCGCGTCTTCCCGTTGATGTTGTAGCTGCTATAGCTGCAGAGGTAGACCTATTGTAGATCAGACCATCTACTTTTGAGAATCAATTATGTATAATTATAACTTGTGGCAGATAATGGCAATTAACTGTAAATTTATCAAGTAATCATTTTGGGTTGTAATAACTTTTAAATTGTGGATTCAAAGACTTGTACTTATTTAAATTTCATCTCTGAGACTATAACGGGTTGTGGTGTGTGTTAGTGTGGGGTCACAGCATAAGGTTATTTATTATTAATTAAGTGAAGTGATATTGTGGAAAGAAATACCGTGACGACCCGGATCCCCGACCCCGGATCTGGGGGTGTTACACTTAGCAACCAATCTAGCTTTGTTCCTGACAACTATGCCATTTTCATCCATCTTGTTTCTGAATACCTACTTGGTGTCAATTGGATTCTTTCCTTTAGGCTTGGGTACCAGCTTCCATACCTTTTTCCTTTCAAATTGGTTTAGCTCCTCCTGCATAGCTAGAACCCAATCAGGATCCAATAGAGCTTCTTCTACCTTCTTTGGTTCTTCCTTTGAAAGAAAGCTGTTAGACAGACATTCTTCTTGAGTTGCTTTTCTTGTTTGAACTCTAGAAGATGCATCACCAATTATGAGCTCAAAAGGGTGATCTCTAATCCACTTTCTATGTTGTGGTAGATTAGCTCTAGATGAAGAGGCCTCATTGTTGTCTTGATGATTAGTAGAGTTTTGATTATCAGAAACTCCCCCTGAGTTTATGGATCTTTTACTTGAAGATGGGGTTCTATATGACTGTAATCTTACTTGACTTCCAACTCCTATTGAGGGATCAACGGATGTTATTCTTTGCCTATCGACGGATGATGCAGATTGTCTTTTGACGAATGATGCACTTGGTCTTTCGACGGATGTTGAATTATGTGCTTCATTAGTTGTAGACTTTTCTGCATTGTCTTTGGACATTGGTTCTTGATCACTAAATATCTACACAAATCATCTCCACATTGTCAAATTTGAGGCTCTCATGGAAATCTCCATCTTGCAGTCCTTCAATATTTTTATCATCAAACACAACATGTATAGATTCCATAACAATGTTGGTTCTTAGATTGTAGACTCTATATGCTTTTCCAACAGCATATCCAACAAAAATTCCTTCATCTACATTGACATCAAACTTTTCATGTTGATCAGTTTGATTCCTTAAGATATAGCATTAACATCCAAAGACATGTAGAAAGTTTAATGTTGGCTTCCTATTCTTGAACAATTGGTAGGGTGTCATGCATTTTACTTGATTGACCAAAGAAATATTTTGAGTGTAGCATGCAGTATTCACAGCTTCGGCCCAAAAATATGTTGGTAACTTTGATTCTTCTAGCATTGTTCTTGCAACTTCAATAAGAGATCTGTTTTTCCTTTCCACCACTCCATTTTTTTGTGGAGTTCTAGCTGCAAAAAACTCATGCATAATCCCATTCTCTTCACAAAATAGTCTCATCATAGATTTCTTAAACTCAGTTCTATTGTCACTCCCGATTCTTCTTACTTTGAAGTCATGATG
The DNA here is from genome assembly GCF_009905375.1 of Apium graveolens. Lineage (NCBI taxonomy): Eukaryota > Viridiplantae > Streptophyta > Magnoliopsida > Apiales > Apiaceae > Apium > Apium graveolens. The sequence goes on from NC_133647.1 coordinate 10,967,959, forward strand.
ATTGTTGACTTGCCTTATGTGATTGATGATGATTTCACTAGCTTCATCTTTGGATTTTAGAAAATATGTCCAAGAGAACTTTGAGAAATAATCTACAATTACTAGGCAATATATTTTCCTAGAGATGGACAACACATTGACTGGTCCAAACAAATCCATGTATAACAGTTGTAAAGGTTCTTCAATTGTTGAATCAAGATTCTTTTTGAATGATGCTTTAATCTTCTTTCCTTTTTAGAAGGCATCACATAATCCATCCTTTATAAACTCCACTTTAGGAATACCTCTAACCAATTCTTTCTTGACTAGCTCATTCATGGTCGTGAAGTTTAGATGGGACAGCTTCTTGTACCATAGCCAACTTTCATCTTGATTTGCTTTACTGAGAAGACAAGTTACAGAATCTGTATTTGTTGAGTTGAAGTCAGCTAGATATACATTGCCTTTTCTCACTCCAGTGAGAACCACTTTGTTGCTCTTCTTGTTAGTCACAACACAGGCTTCTGAATTGAAAGTGATTGAGTTGCCCTTATCACAAAGCTGACTGATACTCAACAGATTATGCTTGAGTCCATCCACTAGGGCAACCTCTTCAATGATGACATTATCTTTTTAATTCAAGCCATATCCCACAGTATAACCCTTGTTGTCATCTCCAAAAGTGATACTTGGGCCAACTCTTTCCTTGAACTCAGTGAGCAGGGTAGAATCTCCAGGTATATGCCTTGAGCACCCACTATCCAAATACCAAAGATTCTTTCTGTTTCCCTGCACACATCAAAATCAAATCAAGTTGATTTTGGTACCGAAGTTTCCTTGGGTCCTGCCTTGTTAGCCTTTTTCTTTGGTTTCTTAGGTTTGATCTCATTTGACTTGGGTATCTCAGATTCATCCTTTGTCATTTGAGATGGACCTTTGAAACCATTCATTGAAACAGAATTATCATGCACATTTCGATTAACATGAAAAGGCATGTTATGTGCAAACATGTTATTCCAATACGACATGTTAAATGGCATTTGAGGCATACTAAATGCAGCATAATAAGGATTAGGTGGAAATGGCATGTTAGCATATTGTGAATTCAAATTAAGTGCAGGCATAACATTAACAGGCATTGTAGGCATGCTGGGTAATGAAGGAGGTGCAGACATAGGAGTAGGCATAGCAAGTTTGCAATTAACAGACAAATGATTAACACTACCACACTTAACACAAATTTTTCTTGGAGCATATTTATCAGGTGTGTAGTTGTTATGTTTGTTAATTCCTATCTTCCCATTTATGTTGTTTTTCCTTTTTGATTCTGATTTAACCTCAATCTTATCTAATCTATCATTCAATTGCTTGATAGACAGATAACCAACATTAACTCTCTTTTCTTTTCTCACTTGACTTGATTCTCCTGGAACAAAGTTTTTAGAAACTGATCCATATTTATCATTCAACTTAGCTAGCTTAGCTTTGCTAACTAGCTTACTTACATTCGACGAATGTGGCTCATTGTCTTTCGACGAATAATCCTTTTGATTATTCGACGGATAATTTTCATCATCCGTCGAATCCATATCCGTGGAAAGTCCTTCAACCAGATTGGAATCAAGCTTCTCCTTGTTCTTTTTCCAGGATGCATCACAAAAAGACTCTATACCTTGAACTTTAGTAATTTGAGCATGGACATCTCTAGATGACTTTCATGCCTTAATTACTTCATGTTCTCTTTCAAGTTACTTTCTTAAAATCTCTTTTTTCTTTAAAGATTCAGTTAATTCATCCTTGGCAGTTTTACATTCAATTCTCAATTTTTCAAACTCAATAAATTGAGACTCTAGCACATTATTCCTCTCACTTAAAAACAAATTATTTTCTTTAATTTTAGCATTTTCCTTAGCGAGAGACTTAAGAGTTACACGCAAATGATACAAGTCAGTAGACATGTCATTGATGGCATCATTGCCCTCAGACTTAGTTAAATGTGCTAGGTTAGTGGTGATTACCTGATTACTCGATGAACTATTGGCCATTAGGGCTAGGTTGACATAGTTTGTTTCTTCATCTTCATCCAATCCATCTGCAGCCCAGTCATTTTCTTGTGTAATGAAAGCCCTTTTCTTTTGCTTGAGCAACTCAAAGTATATTTTCTTGTAATCAACAGGATCAAACTTCTTTTTACCAGAATCAGGCTTCCTGCACTCACTTGCAAAATGACCTGTCAAGCCACACTTGAAATACTTGAATTTAGACTTATCAACCATGTTTCTGTTTGACTTAGCTGCTCCAATATTCTTTTTGAATTTAAGCTTGGAAAATCTCCTGGATAGAAAAGCAAGATGCTCATCTTTGTCATCCATGTCATCTTGGCTCAACTATTCTTCATTTTCAGCTACCAGCCCTTTACCCTTGCTTTCACAAACCCTTGAGTTTGATACAGAGTCCACAGCTTCAACCTTCATCTCCATCTTTTCATCTTGCTCTATTTCAAGCTTATAGGTTTTTAGAATTCCATACAGTCTTTCCAAGGTGAATTCCTTGTAATCTTGAGAGTTTCTTAAAGAGACTGTCATGGGCTTCCATTCATTTGGTAGAGATCTAAGGAATTTAAGGTTTGAGTCTTTTGTTTGATAGACCCTTCCATGCAACTTGAGAGCATTCAGTAGCTTTTGAAATCTACTAAATATATCAGTGAGTGACTCACTTTCTTCATAGTGAAAATGCTCATATTCCTGAATCAAGAGCTGTATTTTGTTCTCTCTTACTAGCTCAGTTCCGTCACAAATAATTTGAATTGTGTCCCAAACCCTTTTTTGTTGTTTTGCATTTTATGATGTCAAACATATCACCATCAACACCATCAAACAGTATGTTCATGTCCTTTTTTTATCTTTCCTGACTTGTTCAATGTCTGGATCAGACCATTCATGTCTGGGCTTTGGAATTGATGGCTCATTTCATGTAGTAGCTCTCATGGGAACATGAGGACCTCTCTCAATGCAGTCCACATAGGCTTCATCTTGAGAAAGAAGATGTAGGTGCATCTTCACCTTCTAGTGATGATAGTTGTCTTTGTCCAGAAATGGAATTTTCACTCCAACATCCTTTCTGATCATCTTGTTGATTGTGGTGATCTTTACACTTTTGTACTTCAATGCAACAAGAATTACAGAAGGGGGGTTGAATGTAATTCTGGTTTCTTTTTCTGATTTTAAGAATGTTCTTACCTAATATATATCTGTGTTTGATTTTGCAAGAAGTGCGGAATAAAACTAAAATAGAAATCAAAACACAAAGCAATAAAACACAAGGCTTTTAAAATTTTCTGGTGGATTTAAACTTATCCACCATATATATATATATATAAAGATGAGAACTCTGTGATGCTTGAATAGCACACAGCTGCTTACAAGTGAACCTACAAAATTACTGAGAAATGTTTAACAGATACAGCTTTATCTATCTTTCTGAAAATTATGCTTACTCAGTTAGATTGTTCTACTTGCTACACTTGATTTATACTACCAAGTTACATGATAAAAAGACAAACAAATAAAACAAAAAATTATTTCTAGTCTAATTCCATGCTACTTCATTACTCTATCCAGCATCTTTGAATATCTTCATAATTGCATGGAAATTATAATGCTTCTTTGTTCTCTAAATCCTGCAATTAGGCTGCCACATTCCATTTGCAAACACCCGACGCATGTGACTGTGTTGTCACTGTCAACTACTATTTTAAATATGATCATCCGCCGGGACTATGTTGGTCATCCGTCGGGAGCCTTGGTGATTATCCGTCGGGAGCCTTTGTAGATCATTCGTCGGGAGCCTTTCTGTCATTTGACTCTATTTCTCTTATACAAAATTACAAGATATCTTATATTTACATTTAGCCAACATCTTTTGTATATCAATCTAGTACTCAACATGACTTAAAGAATTCTACAGCATCTCCTAGTACATTGTTGTTTATAGAAATGTGTTACAAGACTTATTATTATATAAGCTACACTCTCGATGGATGTTCAATTGTCATCCATCGGGACTATAAAGTTCATCCGTCGGGACTATATTAGAAAATTCGTCGAGAGCTACAAAAACACTAAGCTAAATCTACTAAGGTATTTTGTTCAACTAATCATCCAGTTCACAACATATTCCTAACAAATCCATATCCCGAATCATCCATGGTTTGGGAAAGGAGAATATTGGTAGAGCTAAAATTTCAACTACCATATGAAATTGGGAATTCAACCCTTAAACTTGAGGATTCTATCTTTTGAATTTGAAGATCTTAAAACGTCCCTTCGGGTTAAGATCGGGTGTTTGCCTAACGCATCTCCAAACTTGTTAAATCTTTTTTATGTGCTCCTCATGAGCTCAAATTCTTTTTGGCAATAGTTTTAGGAATCATCCCTTCACACCCTCAAGACTGAGAACGTATTCTGACAACGGGCTCTTTGCTTGGACATCTCCTTCTTGGCTCAGTCTCTTTACCAGATGGACGATCACTGTCATAGGTATTGGGATAAAAGAAATCTAATATTCTTTTACGAATGGGGTTTAACCCTTGCAAATACCGTAATTCGTACTCCTAATGCGGTCGATGCTGAAGTTTACTCCAATTATGTAGGGCAGTGTTCCTCCTAAGAGAAAATATAATTGTTAACATCTGAATACGATTGGGGATTCATCCCTTGGTTTTCCACTTATTGAGACAAAAACATAATTGTTAACATCTGAAATACGTTTGGGTCACAAGAAATCCCTTAATTACGGGACCGACTTCTTGATTTTGTGATTGAAAGTTGTGGTATGGTGGAAGAGACAACTTGAGTTGTGGCTGGTAGATCTTGATAACTTATTATTTCCAGATCTTTTTGGGGTTTCCGGATGTGTGCTTCATAAGCACATATCCTCTTCTTTATAATTTGGGCATTGGCCCTTTTACGTCTTCGGGGCTAAAAACGCCCTTTGACAACGGGTTCCTTGATCGGCTATACCCTTCTTGGGGTGATCTCTTCTTCATTTGAACAATCACTATCCTCGATATAGGGACCACAGAAATCATACATTTTCCCTTGAATGAGGTTTAGCTCTTACAAATAGCGAGGTTCGTACTCCTCATGTTCTCGACGTTGCGTTCCTCCTTAAAATTCTTCTCCTAAAAGGTGAATGATCATTCACCCTTGAGGAAGCACAAGCATTAACATCTGAAATTCGAGTGTTCATTGGAGAGAATATCATATACAATTTGGGACTCTTCCCTTAATTATGCCCCTTGAGGTTGAAGACTGTTCTTTGTCGATAGTTGGGTAACAGGGATCTCCGTCCCTGAGAGATCAGCCCCCTAAGCATTGAGGGTTGACTGTGATGCAATCTCGACGTTGAATGCAATGTTGCGCATCATAACAGGTGGTTTCTTGGTGCTTCTTTGTGCTTTAATTGTTGTCATCTTTTTCCCATAGACGGCGCCAAATATTATGGATAAAAAACATAGATTTATTTATTGCGCGCATTTAATGTTAGGATTTGATAAGCTATAAGCTTTAACGGCTACACTTGTATTTTGTGGCTTGAATCTGGCCTCACAAAATGCCTACGTACCTTGGTGTATGCCAAGGATCAAGCCAAAACATAGTTCTTGGCGCTGCTTGCCCTCGAGGCTATGGAGGCAAGGGCACACAAAGGATATAATGACTTTGATGTCCTTCAAGGACTGAGTCTAAAATGTTTTTTATTCTAGGTAATGGCTGTTGGGTTCCGAGGCATAAAACGCAGCGGATAAACGTAAATAAAACAAAAATTTCGAAACCCAAAACAGGATCCATGTATAATTGTGGGCAGATTATGGAGATAACGAATCATACCTTTCAAGAGCTTAACTTTCACGAACTCAACGGAGATCCTAGCTATCACGCTTTGTGTCTACCTCTCGGAGAAACACCTATATGGTATCCACACGAGCACCTCCAAGAATGTCTCACGAACTTGACTACGGAATGGATGTACTAGCCTCCTTCTTGACGATCCGAATTGCCTCTGCCTCTCTTTGCTGCTAGGGTTTTCTCAAAAACGTACAAGCCTCTTTAACCTATCATTATGTATTTATAATGGCTGATTAAAAAGGCCCATAACAACAAAGCCCAACCCTAGTAGGTATTGGATTAAATAATAAAAATGAATTTCTATTATTTAATTAATAACTAAGTCATACTTAATTATTATGGGCAAAAATATTCCTTTTCATTCGAATTTATATTATCTCAATTAAGTCTTACTTAATTATAATAAAATTCGAATAATCATCAATTAATTTAAATCCATAATTTAAATTAACTATTCCATTAAGTGCTCTATTTGTGCGACCCTATAGGCTATTATTTAATTGGCAATAATTTTATTCTCTAATAAAATTATAAACAATGAGTGGTATCTAGTAATAGATCATTGTTACCCAATTAAATAATAATTAAATCGTGATTAGATAAAACCTTTCGTGATTAATATTTTACGTGTAATATAATCCCTTTAACCATACATATTATAGATTAAACTCGAGGCATGTATTTAGTCATCCTCTTCAACATTTAATCCGGGTTTACTTGATCCATGAGTAGATTATCAAGACAAATCATTATTTGAGCATGGCCATGCTTTTATAATCTCACTCAATCAAGAGGCCAATAATATCTCTCCTAATTATAGGAGGGTTAAATCATTTATCTATCATTCATATTTCATATACGACTCATGATATACCCGATGTCCACTTTTATCATCACCCGATTAAAAGTAACTTTTAATGTAGTCAAAGTATATTAATCCTCATATAGAAATATAATGATTTCAAGTCAAAGGATCGTTACACCATTATCACTGTGAGTCTTTCTTATGACTTTATTAAACATGAAGAATCTCACTGTAGGTCTGTCCAGTACCATGTACTCTCACATGTACCTATGTATTGACTTTAGTATCCCCATACCTATAACCAATGAGATGTGATTATCTTGTCAAACAACATACTAGTCTATCTATGTATTATTATTGTCCTATATAATAATACTCGACTAGAGACCTTTAAGAATATGATATATTATATAATCTCAAGTTCAAGTCATGTACTTAAACTATACAATGTTTATCATGATTCTAAGGACATTTATTATGCTAACAAAATATCGCAGTAATTAAGGTCATAATAAATACATTTATTGAATGATCAACTGACATAAAGATTTAAAAGAACAATGTATTGCCTCTAGGGCACCTACACTAACAATGGCCTCATGGCTTGTAGGATTCCTTCTCAGTTTTGTGACATGTGGAGCTCTTGTCCAAAACGTTCCCTTTAATTTGAAGCTGTAAGACCCTTTATATAGACATTGAGATTCTAGGAATTAGGGTAGAATTGGGTGACTTGGTGGTCAAGTCTCCACTTCCGATTGGATTTTGGAGTCCTAGAAAGTATGAATAAGTTTCCTTCTGAATTTAGGTTTCTTAGAGGCTACTTCTCGTAGAAGTAGTTACTTATTTGAACACATTTATTGGGTTGTTTAATTAGCCCCTTTATTAATTATGAAATTGATAATAATTAGGGGTTTGGGCCTCATTAATTGGGCTTTTCCCTTGGACCAAAGCAGGTCTAATTAATGCGACATTAGTTCCGCAGTTAGAGTTATTTTTATTCCCTACTAGAAAGAAAAGGAGAGTTATTGGAAAAATATATTGAAAAACTTTTCGAGAATATTTAATTTCGTAAATTGATTTAAAAAGAAATAAAAAAATTTAGAAAAAATTTAGGACGGTAAGAAAATATATAAATTAATTATAATTAATATTTTCTCTTGTTATCATTTATCTTTAAAATAATAAAAAATTTAATAGAAGAAGTTGTATAAATTTCAAAAGAATATTAAGAACAATGAATTTAAGAGAATATAAGATATATAGTTATAGTTTTTTATATTTAATAATTAAAAAAATTGAGAAAAAAATAGAATGAAACGATCGAGATGCACATTTGTCTTCTCCTCCTAATTTTTTTATTGGATTAGAATTGAGGAGCTCTTGAACAATATGATAAATATTATTGGATTCATTTTAGAGCTCCCGCGTTTTTTTATAAACATAAAACATATACTGATTATTTGTTTAATAAAAGATGAGACCAAAATTATTAGTAAAAATTAGTCGACAAAAATATGGCGCCTAAAATAGAAAAGCTTAATATCAAAATATTTGTATATTCATTGCATATAATTGCCTTAATATCGTATATAATATGATAATATATATTTGATATATTAATATATTATGTGATATATAGTTTTAAACCAATATATTATTTTATCATCTTTACTGATATGCAAAACACGTATTTATGAAATAAGATAAAAAAATTGCTACAATTACATATTTTAATAAAATTTATTAATTTCAATCTTTTTGATATTTTTATTTTGGCACATGTATTTATGTGATATGATACTTAGTTTTGGGTATCACATGGGTTCTTGTTTCCATATTTATAAATTAATTAGCCATGCAAGTGAAATATTATAATTTGTAGCCGGCCAGCGTACAATGACAAAAATTAATTATAGGTTATCTTGCCTTAATATATCATTTTTTTATCGGGATTAATCTAAATTATATGTTTAATCCGTATTTTAATTATTTGAATAAGACCGATATCTAGTCATGTTGTTAGTTTTGTAGTTTAAATTTGGTCGTTTATTTTAGTTCAGCTACTTTAGGAGAGTCACGGGGTGATGGGAGTGTTTGAGTTTTTTGGGGAGAATGTTGCATATTTGTAGCCATTATCTTTGTTAGTCTATATATTTGACATGTACGTTGTTTTTTATCTCTAAGTCTCAATAACAAATTGTCTTCCTAGTTGTTTTAAAATAAGTGTTTATTGTGTGTTTGTATACACCTGCTTATAATTACAAATATATTAAATCTGTTCTTATATCCTACACTTGATATCCGAGCTAGGTAGTTTATGTCCAAATACATGCCGAGGAAAATAAGAATGGATGTGCCAAAGATGAAGGAAGGTGTTGTCGAACTCAGTTATTCTATGTTGTCCAGAGACAATTACACTGTGTGGTCGTTAAAAATGAAGGTATTCATGCGGGCACAAGGCTTCTGGAAGCTGTTGAAAATAGCGACCCAAAGGGTATAACTAATCCAAGGAAGGATAATGTGGTATTAACAACCATATATCAGGGAATTCCAGAAGACATATTATTGTCCGTGGCAGAGAAAGAGACAGCCAAAGAGGCCTGGGATGCTATCAAAATGATGTGTGTCGGAGCTGATCGTCTTCAGAAAGCAAAAGTGCAGACTCTTAGGTCTACATTTGAAGCTCTCAATATGAAGGAGACAGAATATATCGATGATTTCTCCATAAAATTGAATAATATTTTTAGTAGCATTCGAGCTCTAGGAGATAAAGTGAAAGAGTCCAGTGTTGTGAAGAAATTACTACGAGCAGTCTTACCAAAATTTCTGCGGATTGCTTCAACTGTTGAACAATTTGGTGACTTGGACAACCTGTCTATTGAGGAGTTAATCGGGAGGCTAAGAGCTCATGAAAAGAGGATTCGTGGACATGTTGAAGACAATGGAAATCAGCTACTTTTAACTCAGTAAGAATGGAAGGCAAGATCTCGTGGAGGATCATATGGCAGAAATGATGGATGTGACAAGAGATAAATAAAATGCTATAACATCAACATCTTTGGACACTACGTTGTAAAATGTTATAAATATCGACAAGAAAAAGAATGGAAACAAGGAGTGAATCTCGCACCAGGTTGACGATGATGAACCATTTTTGTTACAGACAGAGATAGCGTGCTAGACGGGCAAATGAGAAATGTTAGACGGGAAAATAAGATATGCCAGATGGGAAAACAAAAGGTTCCACGGGTTAAGTTGAAGTGCCAAACGGGCAGAAAATTTGAAAGCCATACGAGCTAGTAGGATTTGATCCCGCAAATTTAGATTAAGGGGAAGAATGTTGGTATTTTATTCTAAATTATATGTTTACTCTATTTTTTTTATTTGAATAAGGCTGATATTTAGTCATGTAGTTAGTCTTGTAGTTTAGACTTTGGCCCCATTTGTTAATAGGTGAATGAGTGACTATGAACTTGAACCATTCTTTTTTCCTTTGTTCAGATTGTTTGATTCAAATATTATGCATATGGACGACGGGATTTCTTTTGAACAAGTGTTGGACCAGTGGACTTCTAATTCCACTAAACCAATCAAATTATATTTATGTCACTTTGCTTCTTTCAATTTTTATGTAGCAATTTTATATTTTGTCATTTATTTAATATTATATATCTTTTATTAAAAAACAATCTTCTTGTCCTCCCAGTAGTATGCAAACACATGTAGTGGAATCTGTTTTGTAATTAAAAAAGTTTTTAAATTTTTTAATTTCATGTTTTATATTTAGAAAATAAAAGTTTCATTTAAATTACTTCTGAATGAATCAAAAATAATTAAATGTATAATTATTTGAATTAAAATATAAAAATACGTAAACTTTCTTTGAAACTTATATATATATGGAGATATCAATACATGAAGTACTTTTTATATAGAGATGAAATTTTATTTAAAGAATATAAATACATAATTTATTTCATTTTTCATCATATATAGTCATAAATTTTAATTACCAAATTATTGATAAATTGCACAATTTTTTTATTTAAAAAATATTGTAATTTGATGAAATTGTTTAAAATGGTTTTGTAGTAAAATCACAATAAAATCACAGTTATCCAAAATTATTTCACAATAGAATTAAATTTTTTTTTTTCAAATTTCAATTGTTAAACTTTTTAATATATTTAAATATATAAATATTATTCTACGTTAGCAATAAATTTGATGAAATTTTATAATAGAATCAAGGTTATTTACGGTTCTATATATAAAAAGGGTTCTCTCTTGAAAAAATATATATATATATATATATTAAAAAATATTTTTATTTTTAATATGTTGTATAACTTAATATTATTAGTGATTGTACTTATTTACGGTCTAATTTTTAAAGTTGCCTAATTATTACAAAATGATAAAATTTTAATTTACCAAAAAATATATTTTAATTACATATATTTTAATTTAAACAACTTTCAATAAAAAGAATTATTGAATATTATCAACCATTCAACCATAAATAGTTAATGTTATAATTAAGAAATTTAAATAATTTTATCAAATAATCTTATTCATTACTGATTCTATTCAGATCCCTTTGTCGTTTATTTTAGTTCAGCTATTTTAGGAGACTGATGAAGTGATAGGAATGTTAGTTTTTTTCAGGAGGAGGTTGCATATTTGTAACCATTATCTTTGTTATTCTATATATTTGACATGTATGTTGTTTTTTATCTCTAAGACTCAATAACAAAATGTCTTTCTAATTTTTTGAAAGTAAGTGTTTATTATGTGTTTGTATACATTAAATCTTTCTTGTATCCTACATTTTTGTTTTTTTTAAAATTTTGTATTAAATTAAACATAGGCTCCTTCTTCTTTGATGTCTTTTTTTTATTGTAAATAATAATTTTCGATCGGGTAATATCCAAGGCACATTAGATTGTTTTGAAAATTTGAATTTTAGTTGCCACGTGGGGGGATATTTAAAATTTACTGTATAAGTTGTAGCTAGGGTTACAGGCTGTAGGCTGCATGTAATTATCATGCATATCATTCACTAATAAAAAAGGGTGATATGAGAAGCTTAAGGGCATCCCAACCGATAACGAGACCTTTGAGGTCCCTGAATCTGTGGCTTTGGAGTCACAAACCATAAAACACATGGTTGAAGATGACTGTGTTAACACCACCAACCCTCTTCCTAATGTTACTGGCTTGATTCTTGCTAAGGTGATTAAGTATTGTAAGCATCATGTTGAGGCCCCCAAATCTGAGGATGGTGCTTCTAAGTCTGATAAGGATCTCAAGGCTTTTGACGCTGATTTTGTCAAGGTGGATCATGCCATTGTTTGATCTTATTCTGGTATGGTTTTTTATGACCCTTTTTGATTTTGTGATGTGGGTTTGTGAAAGATTTGATTTTGAGTCTTGGGTTTGTTATGGTTTGATTGTTGGTTTTGGGTGTTTGATTTGATGTGTGTTTTGGATTTCTAGGGTTTTGGGATGTTTCAAGGGAAATCCAGACTCTTTGAAGCATTTTGTCTAGTTTTATACAAGGTAGGGATGTTAGAAGCTAGGAATTGTTACAACAACCGGTAACTGGTGTTGGACAATGGCGACTAGGTTGTCGCCAAGGATGAAACGACTGAGGAAGACCAATTCAAGCATTCTTGTACGCTGTTCAGCCCAAATTTTGGAGGAAGCTCTAATAGCATTCGACTTACCAATGCTCATCTCGGAAAAAAGATTGTGTTTCTGGAGATCAGCTGAACCCAATCACGGAATCTTAAAGGCAGCACTCAGGCCTTACGAACAAGCTGGCGACTACGAAAACGTATTCAATGTAATAGATTGGGAGTCTGTGGTGATACTTACAAGATATGTGGCTTTCCAGAATGCAAATTTATTTCTCAAGGCCTATCATTATCGAGACCTTAATTATTTTCAATTTGAACAAAGAACTATGGAAGCGAATCCAACTTGCACTACAAGAAAACAAGACAAAACCGATCGTCAAAAACGGTCGGTGAAGAGGCTAAACGGTCGGTTAAAAGGGTCATAACTGACCACAGGGTGTGGTCGGTTTTATCCTGGTCGGTTATGACTTTTGGTCGGGTTTAACCCTCATAACCGACCAACACTGTGGTCGGTTATGTGCCTGGGTATTTTACTGAAATGTGGGGTCACTGTGTACACGTGGTAACACGTGTGCACACGTGTCACCGCGTCATTGAGTCATAACCGACCGTTGGGGGTCGGTTATGTCTATTTTTAAAATGTTGACTGGAACTCGTAACCAACCGTGGTCAAAGTGTGCACATCGGTCGGTTTTACACCAGAAGCTGACTTAAATGTCATAACCGACCATCCTAAAACCGACCACCCTCTAAAGGAGATGGTCGGTTTTATGAAGAAGGTGGTCGGTTATGTCACCTGACGGTCGGTTTTCTGGTTTTTGTAATGGTCAAAAGTGGTCGGTTATGTCTATTGTCGGTCGGTTTTAAGGACTAATTTTTAAAAAAATTGCAGGTTTTCCTGCAGTCCTATACAAAACCAAATCAAACAATCAAACAATATTCACAACCAAACAATGTTCACAACCAAATCTCCAATCCAATCAATAACCTATACTACTCAAATCATTCCACCAAACTAGTAAATTTAATGATTAAACAATAGTAATTAAATCCAACGAAATCATTTACAAACTCCGATAACCGGAGGATCAAACCATATCATTACATAATAAGCAATCTCAAATAACCGACAAAGTATCAAACCATAACAATGTATTAAATTTACATCCCATAACCATCAAAGTAGAAATTTACAATAGTCTTAAAACCGATCAATGTAAAATAATCCGACAAATCAACATCGGATGATCCACCGCCATCACCGCCGCCATCACCGCCGCCATCACCGCCGCCATCATCAAAGTCCTCATCATCGGAGGTCTCATCCTCGGACGTGTAATCCTTATCGACTTCCATAGCACGCCAATTGTTTTCCTAGATACACAAGTTTAATTAAACTAGTTAAAAAGAAGAAACAAAATTTACATGTGAATGAAAACAAATAAATAAACAAGAAGGTCAAAAATTATACCTCCGCAACACGAGCTTCCGTCTTTAGGACGATATCTTTAATCAAGGAGCCCACGATATGCACGATCTCGCCACCGATAAGGTTATTCCATTGCAACCTTTGCCTAGGATCGGAGGATGGATCCGAGGCCTCGAGAGAGGTACGTGCGAATGTAGCTATCTCCGCATCGGAAAGTTGGCGAGCAAACCGATTTGGATTAGCACGGATCTCCGTAAGCACATTCCTCACGATGGCAAGATATACATTGTCGGGGATGGCTTCACATTGTCACGGAGCGGATGAGGATGAGCCGGCTTCATTCCGTGTGGAATCTTGGTACCGGGTAGCAAGTGTAGGCAAGAGATCGGTGGCCCGAGCATTGGGGAACCCCACCACATAATTCTTTTTCGGCTTTGTACCTTGGGGGACCTCCAAGACTTCCATCCACCAATCCCACCACCCGTTTGTGTAACCTCCACGGGCATGCGCTCGAGAATGGCGGCATATCGTTCCTACAAATTCATTTAAAACAATTAACGATGCATTTAAAATCAAATAAAAATACATATAAAATCACATATAAAAATGCATTTAAAATCACATAAATACATATAAAATCACATATTAACGATGCATTTAAAATCACATAAAAATGCATTTAAAATCACATAAATACATATAAAATCACATATTAACGATGCATTTGAAATCACATAAAAATGCATATAAAATAAAATAAAAATGCATTTAAAATCACATTAAAATACATAAAATCACAAATTAAAGATGCATTTAAAATCACATAAAAATGCATATAAAATCACATAAAAATGCATTAAAAATCACATTAAATACATATAAAATCACATATTAAACATGCATTTAAAATCACATAAAAATGCATATAAAATCACATGAAAATACTTATAATTTCACTTATTAAAGATGCATTTAAAATCACATAAAAATGCATATAAAAACACATAAAATGCATTTAAAATCACATGAAAATACATATAAATTCACTTATTAAAGATGCATTTAAAATCATATAAAATGGTCATAAAAGCACATAAAAATTACCGCAATACGCATGGCGGCCGGTGTAGTGTAGACGGGATTTTCCGGATCGGATCCAACTTTCCTATGAAATTAATCCCACACCTCGAGTCTCATCGGCTTTTTCTTATTTTTATTCGTCATTACCTTTCAAAATATTAAACAACTTGCATTAGCACGTCCTAATAATTAGTTGATTATATTAAATATGGTGAACGTTTATATATGTGTGTGTGATGGAATATAATAATATTACCTCCCGAACTTTATTGAATGACCTTGCACCGGCACTATGCAATCCTTCAACTTGTTGTCGGTTGGTGGATCCAACCGATGACCGGTGCAAGTGTCCTTCGTTCTTCTCCCAATACTCCAAAAGGTCCTTCCAAAAAGGAACGGACCAATAAGGCGGCTTCAAAGACAACTTGCTCACGCCCTCCTCCCTTGCTTTTTGCTCCACCCTCTTCTTAAGCTCGTTCAATGTCCTTTTTATCGTCACTTTAATGTGATCTTCCATAATTTTTCGGGCCTTTGAATGGCTTTACCCCTTAAGATGCCTATAATATTTCTAAAATTGCAAAAAAAAAAGAAAACGAGGATAAATGCATCATAAAATCAAGAAATAAATGACAATTACAAAAAAAAAGAATTTTTAACTTACTTGAAACTCCTCGACTCTTGCATTCAACCAACCCGGGTGACGTTCTTCGATATCGGTATAAGTGTAACGTCCAAGAGGCCACTTCTTCCAAATCATAGCCAAAAGCATTTTCTTAGCCGTATCATCTTCAATACTATATTTAAACAAAAGAAAACAATAAATATTAACAATTCACATAACAATATTGAACAATGAACTAAAAATATAAACATATAGGAATAATGCAATTTAAAAACTTTTTAACTTACTGTCCATCGGAGATATCAATGCGATATGGCTTCAATAGAGGTTTCTCTCCATATATGCCCCTCGAATGTGATCGAGGTCGCCCTCCTCGCCATTCTCGCTCCTCCTCATTTGTCATGTGCCGAGTCGGATCATTCGGGTCTGAATCCGAATCCATCGGCTCATCCCGCAAATGCACGTTACCTTTGCCCTTACCCTTGGCCTTGCCCTTGCCCTTGCCCTTTGTAGTACTAGTGATTTTGGCCTTGCCCTTGCCCTTTTCCTTCTTCCCCTTATCCTTCTCAACATCCTTTCCCTTCCCTTTCCTCGCCATTGCCAAAACAACGAGGCTAATCATCATCAACGTCAACAATCAAGCAAAAATATCCTAAAATAAACAATAAGAATATATTAGCCAATATGTATTTAAAATCACATTACATCAAAATGTATTTAAAATCACATTACATCAAAATGCATTTAAAATCACTTAGATATACATATAAATTCACATATTAACGATACATTTAAAATCACATAAAAATGCATATAAAATCACATAAAATACATATTAAATCACATTACATATAAAACATATGCTAGTAAATCACATTACATGAAAATGATTTTAAAATCACATAAAAAAGCATTTAAAATCATATAAAATGCATATAAAATACATATAAACATATCCATTTCACAAATTAACGATAAAAATAAACACAACTAATTAGAGCATTATTTAATTACGCAAATTAAACCATTAAATCAACTTAATCTATATATACAACAAATTAAAGTTCCAAACTCACATATAAAGTGTAATATTTATCCATTTTCGAGTACGGATCATGCTTACAAGAGCAAAATCCTACAAATTAACCTTAAAAATATATTTATACTTCTACTTAAACGTAAACAAACCGACAAAAAACCTAAAATTTATACTTATACATATATTCAACAAATTGACAAAACCGACGAATCTTTACATGCAAAATTTTACATGAAAACTGAAAAATCATATGAACTTCAATTGAAAGTGAAAAAATTCAATTTAAGTGAGAATTATCCATTTCCAGTACTTTTATGTGTTAACGAGAGCAAATCCCTAAAAATTAACCCTAAAAATACATTTATACTTCTAAAAAGAGTAAACAAACCGACGAAACACCCAAAAATTATGACTTTAACCTATATTCAACAAATTGACATAACCGACGAATGTTTTACATGCAAAACTTTACATAAAAACTAAAAAATCAATGAAGTTTGATTTGAAGTGAAACACATCAATTTAAGTGAGAATAATATTTAACAAACACAAAAAATATATAATTAACTTCGAATCATATATATAAATACAAAAAATACATACACATACACACATATATGCAATCGAGTAAAAAATAGCTTAATCGTAAAAATCTTACATCGAGAGTGAAACTGGAGGCAATGAGAGATGATTTGGGGCTCCTTCGTGAATTAAACGCCATTGAATCGAAGTATTTTAGTGAAGTTTTGAGTGTAATAGAGAGATAGAGAGAATAGAGGGATAGAGAAAGAAATAGAGAAAAGAAAAAAGTGAACCATTTTTTTATTTATAACAGACTTAAAACCGACCGCCTGGTCCTTAAAACCGACCACCTGGTTGGTCGGTTTTAACCTTGAACCCTGTGCAGCATGCAAAACGGTGTCATTTTGCTCAAGGCGGAGTTTTTAATTTTTCACAAAAAAAAACCCGCATTTTTTTTTGGTGGTCGGTTATGACACAAAGTGGTCGGTTTTATACAATTTAATTTTTTAATTATTTTTTAATTTTAGGGTTTAGGGGTTAAAAACCCCTAAATTTAAAAAAAATCTTATAAAAACATGATTATTATTGATTAAATAGCTTAATTTTTGTACATTTGCTCGTTTTTACCGCGTCGGTCCATCCGTATGGTTCGATCATGTATATTTCATAATTTTTATTTTTTATTAATTATTTCACTTTTTTAATCAAAATTGTTAATTTTCTTATAAAAACGTATTTGCGATCGTTCAAATGTGCTAATTTTTTGTGCATTAACATATTTTGACATGAAGTTAACATCCGTACGGTTCGATCGTTAAAAATAAATTTTAAAATTATACTTATAGTATCGAATGGTATGTTCAACTTATTCTGTCTACCGAATGCCGACATACTTACTGAAATAATTATATTCCATATGATTTTGATTATAATATTTTTTAAATAGCCTAATTTTTGATACATTTATTCATTTTCACCGCGTCAGTCCATCCAAACGGTTCGATCATGTGTATTTTATATTTTTCATTCTTTTTTAATTTTTAATTAAATTTGCTAATTTACTTATAAAAACGTAACGGTACATGTTAAAATGTACTATTTTTTTGGGTATAAGCATATTTTGACATGAATTTAACATCTGTACGGTTCGATCGTTAAATATACCTTTTAAAATTATACTTTTCACATCGAATTCATTTTTTTTTAATTTTTAATTAAATTTGTTAATTTACTTATAAACGTAATGGTACTCGTTCAAAAGTGCTAATTTTTTGTGTATAAGCATATTTTGACATGAAGTTAACATCCGCACGGTTCGATCGTTGAAAATAAGTATTAAAAATGTACTTTGACCAAGACTGCTAAAACTGACCGAGGTCAAATGTGCAAAGTGGTCGGTTTTATTTCAGAAGCCAATTTAATTCTTATAACCGACCACCTTAAAACCGACCACCCCTTTAAGGAGACGGTCGGTTTTATCAAGAAGGTGGTCGGTTTTAGACAAGAAGACGATCGGTTTTCTGGGAAATATTATGGTCAAATATTATGATTTTTTAGCCCTAACCGGACGTAAACGCATAAAAATTTAGCATTAAAGCCAAAAATTCACAAACCCATTAAAAATTTACTATAACTTATAAATAAAGTATCCTAATCATTACAAAATTTACTAAAAATCATCTTTAAAATATAAATGACGTTATTCAAAATCGTCAAAACCATCATCATCTTCGTCATCATCATCATTCTCATTGTCACCTTCACTTATTTCTTCTTCTCCTTCATTTTCATCTTCATTATCCTTCAAATCATCTTCTCCGTCTTCTTCTTCTTCTTCACGCCGAATAAACGGTATTTGTCCATATTGTGCAAAATCGACAAAGAGCAAAAACGAGGTCGATGCATTAGATCTATCTTCCTGAAAAGCGTCCTCTATATCATTTTGCGCAACGATAGATTCATCAATTGGGCGACTTTTAGATTTGACCATCGTATATATTTTCGCTTTTGGATCCAATACACTAGGAGCATAATATACTTGTGAGGCTTGACTAGCTAAAATAAAAATCTCATTTGACTTTAATCTTGAAGTCATATCAATTGTAATCACACGATTCTTATCAATCCTCACACCATTACCAACACTATCAAACCATATATATTTGAACAAATATACATGATTGCCTCCTTGATAAATAAGTCTAATAATTTCTTGTAGTTGACCATAATAATCAAGATTATTTCCGTGCGAATTGCCTTTAACAACAATACCAGAACCTGATGCAGATTTTGTTGAAAATTTATATCCATTAACTTGACAAGTCTCAAAAGTCATAACTTTTAATATCGGCCCTTCAAGTAAGTCCCTAATACGAGGTCCTTCCACCTCAGCTTTATCAACCTAAAAATAATTCAAATCGATGAGACGTTGTAATTATAAGAATTTAAAACAAAAACAAATCATGCAAATTAAATAGATAAATACCTTTTGTTTAAACCAAGTTTTAAATTGACTTTTTACAATACGATCTAAATCTTGAGGTGTTATTTCCGGGCGTTGTCGCATAACACGATCTTGGTACTTCCTAAAATATAAACAGAAATTAAAAAAAAATCATGCACGTGTCATTAACAAAAATTATTACGCATATTTTTTAAAGTAAGATTTTGGTACCTTAGATAAGGTTGAACTTCAGGAGAGTTTAAAAGAACATATTCTTCCGCTAACTCTCGTTCATCATCACTCATGTATCAAGTTCCTTCCTTTCCAAGAAATTGAATTGGATATTTGAACACTTCTAAATTCTCGGAATTTTGCACATCAAACAAAACCTCGTTACGACGTACCTTATTATGGATCGTGTCAGAGGCAAAATAAAAGGAACAAATATTAAGAATCTCCTCCTTCATATATCGTTCGACAATTGACCCCTCAACCCTTGCTTTATTACCGACTTTTTATTTTAAATTGCCCAACAAATGCTCAATCGGATACATCTAATGCCAATAAGCAGGTCCAGTAAGTCTAATTTCTTCGGCTAAATGTACAACCAAGTGTTCCATCGAATCAAACCAACTTTGAGGAAAAATCGTTTCCAACAAACACAACGCTTTGATAACCGATTTTTCCATTATTTCCAAGTCAGTTTTTGTAACCACGGATGAACATAAATCTCGGAAAAAGTTAGAAATTATCGTGATTGCATCGACAATAAGCGCCGGTAGAAGTTCACGAATTGCGAGAGGCAATAATTTTTAAAGAAAAATGTGACAATTGTGCGATTTGAATCCATAAAATATACACTCCTCAACATTGCAACAACGTGATATATTTGAGGAATAACCATCCGGAAGTTTTAGTGAACTAATCCATTCACACAAAAGTTTACGTTGTTTTCTAGTAAGGGAATAAGGTGCTTTAGGTGACTTTCCTTTCTCATCGATCCACAAATGTGGTAACACCCCAAAATGCTTGCAATTCGCTCTTGATTTTTTATGATCTTTTGACTTTGCCGCATTGACAATAGTAAAAAAAATGTTTTCAATTTTTTTTTCCCGTATGCATGATGTCAATTGAATATCGTAAACTATGTGATGACCAATAAGGGAGTTCGTAAAAGATTGGGACATGAGTCCAATGATGCTCTTCCCCGTATCCGACACTCCTTGCCTTCGAATTAGTCTTTCCGGGTGGTGGAAAAACTAAAGTATCAAGCAACTCCTTAACACCCTCCCCAGACAAACTCATATTTTTAGTTCTCTTGTTTGCATTCATCCAAATATATATAGTTTCAAATTCAATTTTCTATAATTACATATAAATAAAATTTATTAATTTCAATTTTTTTAATATTTTTATTTTGGCACATGTTTTAATTATTTCAACTTAATTTAAACTTATCTCAAACTTATTGTTAGAACATTTATCTTAAACTTATTAATTACTTTAAAAAAGCATCCTTATATAATAACATCACCCTTCTAATTTGGATGTACATAAAAATTGTATGGCACCAAGACATAAATTTATGGAATATGATAAAAAAAATTACGTGTTTCCATACGGTATCACATGGGTTCTTGATTCCATTTTATCACATGATTGACACGCATTTTAAGACAACTATAAAGTATACTTCCGTAATTTATTTTTAAAATTTTCTTTTTTTATATAAAAGTTTGAATAATATATTTTTATTTAAAAGAAAAAAAATTAAAAAAAATTATGCAATTATATTTAATAAGAGCATTAAAGTGCCCCCGTCCCCCAATGTAAAGAATTGAAGGGACGGAAGGAGTACCAATTTTTGTTTCTTTTGTATAAAATCAAACATAGGTTATGTTAATTAATTTTTGATCAGGTAATCTCCAAGGCACGTTAGATTGTTTTGGTGAGGTTAAGATACGAACCACATTTATAGGATCACTGTAACGTGGGTTCTTGTTTTGATATTTGATTTTTAATTAGCCACGCGGGGGATATATAAAATTTATCAGTTGTAGCTGTAGGCTGCATGTAGTTACAATGCATATCATTCACTATAAAAGGAGGGTGATATGATCAGCTTTAGGGCATCCCAACTCAAACATATACATTTATCTATATAGCAATCAAGTGTGAAGAAATTGAGAGGAATGGCTTCTGAATCTTTGTCATGTGAGGGAAAAATCATGAGTCATGAAATAGCTGATGTTTCATTGGCAAGTGAGGAGAGTGAAATGAGTGTTGTATCTCTTCCAAGTGAGGAGACACCCATTGAAATAGCTTCTGTTTATTTGCCACAGTTTATTCTGCTCAAGAACAAACATAGCCCCAATCTATTGGGATGTTTCAGGGGAAATCCAGACTCTTTAAAACATTTTGTCAAGTTTTATGCTGACAAGGTAGGGATGCTAGAAGCAAAATTTGAAGTCCACGGATCAATAACCGGGAATGGAATGGTTCACATAAGAAATTGTTACAACAACCGGTACCTGGTGTTGGACAATGGCGACTGGGTTGTTGCCAAGGCTGAAACGACTGAGGAAGACCAGTCCAAGCGTTCTTGTACGCTGTTCAGCCCTACTTTTGGTGGAAATTCTAATAGCATCTGACTTACCAATGCTCATATCGGAAAAAGATTGTGCTTCTGGAGATCAACTGAACCCAATCGCGGAATCTTAAGGGCAGCACTCAGGCCTTACGAACAAGCTGGCGACTACGAAGACGTGTTTAATATAATAGATTGGGAGTCGCTGGTGATACTTCCAAGATATGTGGCTTTCCAGAATGCAAATTTATTTTTCAAGGCCTATCATCATCGAGACCTTAATTATTTTCAGTTTGAACAAAGAACTATGGAAGCGAATCCAACTTGGGTGGCGCATGAGATCGTCCAGGCTGCCATTGGAAACATTTACATCCGTAACCTGCACTTTAATAAATACCTCTAATTGGGCAACTTGGGCAACTTGGGTTCTGGCTGACTCAAATACAGCGGTGACGTCAGATAACACCACACTATTTGATCCTGTAAGATTAAGCGACGATACCATTGCTCTCAGAGATGTAGCAAACAACGCATTCTGCAAAAGGCTGACCGAGGGTAAATCAGTAAACTGTCTTGTTGTCGTTGTTCCCTCAGTCACTGGAGAAGCCAGATTTAAGGTTGTAGAGTTGGTCTCTTCAAGGACCATCTCTAATTACGATTTCCACCTGATGAATGCAAGAATCTATAATGAGGCCTTCGATACCATGAGCGAAAACAGTTACCCTAACACCACCAGTGTTCCAGTTATGCACAGATATAGCCTCAGACGTCTAAAGAGGATAACCACTACATGGAGCAGCAGTATTTCAATGAGGTTGAGTGTGAAAGCTTCTGCTAGAATAGGCATCCCAATTATCGTGAAAGCTAAAGTCACAATCGGGGCTGAGGTTTCCGGAGAGCTTACGTGGAGTAAAACTACAGTAAATTAAATTGAGACATTCCATGGCTCCACGGTAGAGGTACCACCAGGGAAACAGGTGACGATACGAATGGTGGCAACCCGTGGTGTTTGTGATGTTCCCTTTTCTTACACTCAGCGTGATGTCCTTTATACCGGGGAAACAGTTATCACAGTGATGGACGACGGCATTTTTACTGGCGCCAATTTCTATTCTTACAAAGTTCAAAGCTTTCAGGAACCACTGGTTAAGAACCTTGATAACATAGAAGCTGAGCCGGAATGGAAGACGGTTGCTATACTGTCACTGATAACTCCTGGTGGTGGGGCCGCTCCTTCGATGCCGTGCCTGGATCCTTCGCCGCTGTGGAGGTGTCGCTGTGGTGGGGTTCCTACAAAATAACACCGGAAGGGGAGTTTGGGTCCCGCGGCACCTCCGGCGTGAGAGTAAGAACTCGCTTTTAGGGAAGATGAAGATAGATATAAATGTAGGGTGGCTGTGTGTGTATATGAGTGTGAGAGAGTGATTAACCCCAAAACCTCACCTTCTTCGGCTATTTATAGCCCAAGGGTAGGGTTTTGGGGTTGGTACCTTTAGATCATAGTCATTGGTTCTGGGAGCGGAGGACACTTGGCTGGAGTGGATGTTTTACACGTGTCATTGCGGGATTGGATGAGGAATGTTCTGAGGATTCTCTGACATGTGCCCTGATTATTTCCATGATTGATGTGTGACAGTTGTCCCCATCATGTGCTTGGGCCACTGTCTCACGTGTTGGGATTTACCAAGGTTGGGCTTGTGGGACTGAGCTGGTTCGGACTGGTAGTGTGCGGGACTATTCCTTCCAGGAGTTGCGTGGAGTTAGAAGTCTGGGAGTAGTCCTTCCAGGAGCTATATAGAGTTATAAGCCTAGGAGTAGTCCTCCCAGGAGCTATATGTACTATCATGTGCCCCCCACTCCCTTATGCAGATTTTCTGCATGTGGGAGTGAATTTGGGTTTGTTTGTAGAACGTGAGCTTTTGATTATTTTGTTTAGCAGAATTTGTGCTTTTCTTGCCCCCAGTCCGGATTGCGCTGAGTTCGGCGAATCAGGACTAAGGTGGTTGTGTTTGGAAGGAGTTGAGCTTTTCTTGCCCCCCAGTCCGGATTGTTTGGAGTCGGCAAATCAGGATTAAGGTAGTTGTCTTTAGGAGGAGTTAAGATTTTCTTGCCCCCCAGTCCGGATTGCGCTGAGTTCGGCGAATCAGGACTAAGGTAGTTGTCTTTAGCAGGAGTTAAGCTTTTCTTGCCCCCCAGTCCGGATTGCAGTGAGTTCGGCGAATTAGGACTAAGGTGGATGTCTTTAGCAGGAGTTGAGCTTTTCTTGCCCCCAGTCCGGATTGCGCTGAGTTCGGCGAAGCAGGACTAAGGTAGTTGTCTTTAGAAGGAGTTGAGCTTTTCTTGCCCCTAGTCCGGATTGCGCTGAGTTCGGCGAATCAGGACTAAGGTAGTTGACTTTAGCAGGAGTTAAGCTTTTCTTGCCCCCAGTCTAGATTGTTTTGAGCAAAAGAGTCCGGACTTGGAAGTTGAAACGGTTTTGGGGAATTTCCCCCCAATTATTTGAATTATTACAGCTGTTGGTGGTTAAAAGGCGTGCCGTAATTATGATTGGCATTAAACACCGCGTGCGATAAGCGGTTGGGATTGTACCACGTGGCGTGGCGTTTGAGTTTTTCAACACGCCTATATAAGGCAGTCCCCCCCTTCTCCTTCTCTTTTTTTATCTTTTTATCTCTTCTCTCGTTTTTGCTCTCCTTTTCTTCTCAAACTCTTTTTCCGATGGTAGTTCACGGTGAAGATCAAGGGTTTCTTCTTGTTTGCTCGGTCGTCCTCAATTTCTCCATTATCTCGATCTTGTAAGTGCTGTTCTCCTTTCTTTATTTTTGATTTTGCCTATGCATCGAGTTTTTATCTATAGTCTTTGTTTGTATCGCTTTGTTCTATAGGTTTCGTGTTTGTTGTGTATATTTTTTGGTTGTTTTGCTGTATGTATGTGTGTATATATGTTTGTGGGCATGATTTGGCTTTTGATTTAGGTTAATTATGTTTCTGGGGATTAGGGTTTTTTGTTTGAGTCTGGACTAGTCATTTTGTTTTTTGGAATTTGTAATTTGTTGTTTTTGTGTTATTGTGCCCTTTGGATTCAGGGTAATAGGATAGGTGTGTAGTTCGGAGTGGTTGTTAGGTTCTGGGTTTACGTTTTGTCTTTTGGGCTTAGGTCTCCGGACTGTTTGCTTTTGAATTGTAATAAAATTGAACATAGGGTAGTCCGGACCATGTAGCTTTCAAGATAAATAAACTGTAGGGTTTTAGACTAACCTTTATCACTTGATTTAGGTTTATGGTCCGGACTAAAGTTCATGCCAAAGCATATATAACTTGCTATCTGGGGCCATCTGGTTCGGATTCTGAGTCTTCTGGTGATTCTGAGCGAACTGGGATGGGGAAGAAGGCTTCCACCTCGGACTCTGAAGCCATAACCAAGCTTTCTGTGGCTAAGATTTCTTCCAGAAAGGTACCTTGCAGTCCGGAGGGTCTATGGGTTGAGAATCTGGGGTACTTCGTGAGCAAGAGTGATGAGATCGAAAATAGCTTCTATTATAGGAGTATCAGGTCCGGGTATTCCAGACAGCAAAATGCGGAAATAAATTGGTTGCTTGCCATGTTGGCTACAAGATTTTTGGCTGCTTTGTTTGTTCTCCTACTGGTAGAATTTTCTTAATCTTAGTCCATGCCAAGTATTTGGGACTTCTGAGCCATCCATGTTCAGGAGCTTGTAGGTTCCTGACCTAAGGACTTCTTTGATCTTGTATGGTCCTTCCCATTTGGGCATTAGCTTCCCGGTGTTTGTGGGATCTGATGCTTCAGTGTCTCGAAGGACTAAGTCTCTAACTTGGAAGTTTTTGACTCTTGACTTCTTACTGAAGTGCTCTCTTGTTTTCTCCTTGTATTTCTCCATCCTTTCTACAGCTTGGTCCCGGACCTCATCAATTAGCTCCACGTTTGTTCTCAGTCCTTCTTCGTTTGCTTTTTCTTCAAAGTTTATTGCTCTGTGAGAAGGAGATCCCACTTCAATAGGAAGCATTGCTTCTGTGCCATAAGCTAGTGTGAATGGGGTTTCTCCTGTGCTTGTTCTAGGGCTTGTCCTGCAGGACCAAAGTACACTTGGTAGTTCTTCTGGACATTTGCTTTTGCTTTCTTTGAGTCTTTTTTCAATTCCTCAGAGCAGGATTCTGTTGGTTACTTCTACTTGGCCATTTCCTTGGGGATATGCCACTGATGATTTTTTGTGCTTGATCCCACATTCCTGGAGGTAGGACTCGAACTCTGATCCAATGAATTGGGGTCCATTGTCTGATACTAGGACTCGTGGTATCCCGAACCTCATCAAAATGTTGTCCATAAACTTTATACAGTCTTGTTGATTGATTGTCCTCATTGTTTTTGCTTCAACCCATTTTGTCATGTAACCAATAGAGACTAGCAGGTACCTGAGATCTCCTTTGGCCCGGAGGAAGGGTCCCATGATGTCAATACCCCAGACAGCGAAGGGGATAGGTGACGAGACTAAGGATGGTAGGATTGGGCTGATCCGGGACACATTGCTGAAAAGCTGGCATTCCTTGCACTTCTTGACGAACTCTATTACATCCTGATGAATGGTTGGCCAGTAGTAGCCTTGTCTTATAATCTTATGAGATAGGGCCTTTGCAGACATGTGGTCTCCGCATATCCCTTCATGTACTTCTGCCAAGCAGTACTTTGCTTCTTCTGGGCCAATGCATTTCAGGATAGGAGATGAGAAGGTCCTGCGGTAGAGTACTCCTTCTTCGAGGAAGAACTTGGCTGCTTTTGCTTTCAGTCTTTGAGCTTTTCCTTTATCTTCTGGGAGCTCTCCTTTCTCCAAGTAGTTGGTGAAGGGAGTCATCCAGTTGTGCTTGCTTTCGATCTCCAAGACCTCTTCGGATTCAATAGATGGTTTGTGGAGTTCTTCGAAGTAAACTGAGCAGTCCAGATCTGATGAGTTTCGGACTAATTTGGATAGAATATCCGCTTCTTCGTTTTCTTCTCTACATATCTGAAGGACTTGATGTTTTGGAATTGATGCTAAGTAGCTTTGAACCAGTGCTTGGTACTTAGCCAAGATAGGGTCTTTTGCTATATACTCTCCATTTGTTTGCTTGACCACTATCTGGGAGTCGCTGTAGATTTTTAAGTCCTGGACCCTTAGAGTCCTGGAGAGCTTTAGTCCTGCGATCAAGGCCTCATATTCTGCTTGATTATTTGTTATGGGGAAGCTGAAACATATAGTTGTTTGTATTGTGAATCCTTCAGGACTTTTGAGTATGAGTTCGGCTCCCGACCTCTCGCTTGTTGAAGAACCATTTACTTTCAAGGTCCAGGCTCACGGACTTGCATCCTTTTCTGGCTCCTGATCCATTTCCATTGGTTCTGGCTCTTCTTCTGGAAAGTTGCATTCGATTATGAAATCTGCAAGTGCTTGAGCTTTGATGGCAGTCTTGGGAATGAAGCTCAAATTGAACTAGCTCAACTCTACTGCCAATTGACAAGTCTTCCCGAGACATCCGACTTGTGAATTATTTTTCTTAAGGGCTGATTTTTCACCACTTTGATCTCTCTTCCTTGGAAGTAGTGCCTGAGTTTTCTTGAAGTTGTGACTAAGGCAAAGGCAAACTTCTCCAATCTTGGGTATCTTGTTTCTGCATCTTTGAGTACTTGACTCACATAGTAAACTGGTTGCTGTTTTCCATTTTCTTTCCTGATTAGGGCAGCTACTACGGCTTGTGCTCCTGCTAATAAATACAAGTAGAGAGGCTCTCCTGGTTGAGCTTTAGTTAGGACCGGTGGCTGAGAGAGGTAGGACTTGATTTCCTCGAACGCCTTTTGGCACTTCGGACTCCAGTTCACCTCTTTCTTGTTGGTTGCTCCTTTGAGTAAATCAAAGAATGGTAGGCACCTCTCTGCTAGTTTTGAGATAAATCTCCTGAGTGCTGCTAGGGATCCTGCTAGCTTCTGCACATCTTTTTGGGTCCTAGGGGCTTTCATCTCCTGGATTGCTTTTATTTTCTCCGGATTGGCTTCTATGCCTCTGTTGCTGATCATGAATCCTAGGAACTTGCCTGCTCCTACTCCGAAGGTGCATTTCTCCGGATTCAGCTTGAGTTGGTTTTTCCTTAGTTTGTCGAAGCATTCCTTCAGATCTTTCACATGCCCTGGTATAGTTGTTGATTTAGAAATCATATCATCGACATAGCACTCCAAGTTCCTTCCAATCTGGGACTTGAATATCTTGTTTATAGCTCTTTGGTAAGTGGATCATGCGCTTGTAAGTCCGAAGGGTAGCATCACATAAGCATAGACTGCTCTGTGAGTTATGAATGTTGTCTTAGGGATGTCCTTCGGGTTCATCTTTATCTGGTTGTATCCGGAGAAGGCGTCCATGAAACTTAGCATGATGTGTCCGGAGGTGGCATCTATCAGTTGATCAATATTTGGGAGAGGGTATGGGTCCTTCGGGCATGCATCATTCAGATCAGTGTAGTCCACACACATTCTCCATTTGCCGTTGGACTTTTTCACCATGACCACATTAGCTAGCCACTCCGGATATTTAATTTCTTTGATGATTCCTACTTTGAGTAGCTTTTCCACTTCTTCGTCAATGGCTTTTTGCCTCTCCGGGGTAAAATTTCTTATCTTCTATTTGACTGGTTTTCTGTTGGGGTTGACATCCAAGCTGTGCATTGCTATGGACTAATGTAGTCCTGGCATATCTTGGACTCCAGGGAAAAACATCTATGTACTCCCGGAGCAGGGACACTAATTTCTCCTTGAAGGACTCTTCGAGTCCTGATCCAACTTTTACCTTTTTTCTAGAATTGCTTTCATCTACCTGAACTTCTTATATTTCTACTGCAGCTTCAAATTTTGCTTGTTCTTTATTTGAAACCATCTGATGAATTCGGGCTTCAGAGTTCTTTTACAGATAGAAGTTTGCTTGTTCAGATTCTTTGGTTGCTTGCATGGTAGGACTAGCTTGGTCTGGGACCTGATTTGCTTTGTCGTCTGGGACCTGATTTGCTTTGTCGACTACCATGACTTGGTTGCTTGCCGGTCCCTCTGGACTTGTTACATTTCTTTCTTGCTCCAGATCTGATTCAATGAGTTGTACTTCCTTCGTTGCTTCCTCCCTTGTCCGGGGTCGGTATTTTTTCATGCTTTGTTGCTTGCGAAGAACTGCTGCCTTTCTTTTGTTGTCTTGATGGGTTTCTGCCATGACTAACCCCTGGGTGTAGCATGTTTCAGCAACTCCATAATCTCCTTTAATCTCTCCGACTCCTGTCGGGGTTGGGAACTTGATTTTGAGATGGGAGATTGAAGTTATTGCTTGCATCATTGTTAGAGCTGATATGCCAATGATCCCGTTGTATGACGAAGGAGCATTGATCACATAAAACTTGATTACATGAGTTACCTGGTTAGGAGCAGTTCCAAAAATGACTGGCAGATATAAAGTTCATTGGATCGGGACTAAATTATGTCCGAACCCATAGAGTGGGTCCTCCCGACACTCGTTTGAGAAGATGCTTCCTAACTGCATTCGATCCACTGTGTGCTTGAAGAGAATATTTACTGAGGAACCATTGTCTATGAGCATTCTCCTTACTTCATTATCAAAGATGTCCAGAGTGACAACCAAAGCTGCATTGTGATGTGGGTTGACTCCTTCATAGTCCCTGCTGCTGAAAGATATCACTAGGTCTGGGAGTGACTGGATTGAGAGCACTTCTTCGCCGAAGTCCGGGCTTCGGGGTAGGGAGTAGGATCCACCTAGGACCACATTGACTACATTCTTTCCTCTCTTCGGCGCTTCCCCCTGTTTTTGTCCCTAACTAATTACTTGTTCATGTTTCCCTTCTTCACTTGGTCCTCAATGAAATACTTGAGTGATAAGCAGTTCTCAGTTTTGTGGCCATGGGTCTCATGATAATCACACTGCCTATTGTAAGGCCTGCTCTCCGGAGGAGTTTGCATTGGTTTCGGAGGATAATAGAAAGGCTTGTCTTTTACCTCTTTCAAGATTTCCTCCTGGGTCATATTTAGAGGAGTCCAATCCGGCTCCTGCTTCGGCTCCCAGGGTTGTTTCACGGGTCCTGGATCGCTGTTTGACTCCTGCTTAGGACCAAGTCTCTGGAAAACTGGAGTAGTTTGTTTTTCTTAGCTTTGGTTGCTTTGCTTGAACTTCTTATCCTGATGGTAACCCCCTTTCGGTCGGTCATCAGTGTTTTTACTCCTGGACCCCCATTCCGGGTCATCCTTATTGCCCAGAGCACATCTGTTTCCTAAATGAATCTGGAAGCCATGGAATAAGCTGCTGCCAGATTTTACGGCTCCTTGTTGATTAGCTCCACTATATACCTTTCATTGTGCTCTGGGTCCAGGTTTCTCCTGAAAATGCTCAAAGCTTCCCTCTCATCCAAACTTGAAACTTTATTGATTGCTTCCTGGAACCGGCACATGTATGCAGAGAGGGACTCATTGTCATGCTGCCAGATTGTCTCCAGGTGACATATGTGCATTTCGTGCGTTTTATTTGCCCAAAATCTCCGAAGGAAAGAGGCTCTAAATTCCTTCCAAGAGTGGATGCTGCGGGAGGGGATTCTGCTGAACCATCTCTGGGCCCCTCCCTTAAGAGTTGAAGCGAAGAACCTTGATTTCGTTAAGTCGTTGTAGTAATATATCTGCGCTATATGCTCAAAGTAGTTCAGGTGCTCCTCCGGGTCTCCTAGTCCATCGAAGGAGTTGAAGTTGTAATGCTTCAAGTTCCGCTGCCGGGGAATGGCTTCCAAGGAGTGGCTGAATGGAGTTAATGTTTCTCCGATTTCTACTCCTGAATCTCTGTCCATCTTTCTCTGCAATTCATAGATCATGTCTTTCAGGTCCTTCTGCCTTTCTTCTTTTCCATCATCAGAAATCAGCTCCGGAGTAGGGTCTCTTCGGTCTCTTGCTCCTAGACTTGGCCAATAGCTTTTCTTCTTCTAGCTGCATTCTCTTTTGGATTTTTAGCTCAAGCTTTGCTTCTTCTTTCCTGATTTGCTCCCGGACTTCTTCCAACTTTCTCTGCTTAGCATCTTCTGCCTCTTTTTTGCTTTGATACTTTTTGTTTTTCTTCCCCTTAGCTCCAATTCGGTCAAACACAGATCTCTTCGATTGTTGGGATTCCCGGGACTCCTCCGGTTCCTCCTCGAGTTCGGCTTCTTCTTGGAGTCGGGTCTGCTCCTTCCTGTATAGTCTGATTGCTTCTGCTAGTTCATCACTTGTAAGGTTGGCCATGTGCTCTTCGGCTACTGGAACATTGGTGTACTTATACAGATTGTGCTCTATGAGGGTCCTAGCATCCCTGGTGTTTACAATTCTCTCCACTACGGGAGTGTGTAGTGGCTGCTCCTGGAATGTTTCTCTTTCCGCTCCTGGATCAAGGGCCTGGGAGTGGTCCAGCTCCTGGACCTGAGCACTAGCAGATGGTCTCCCAGAGGTATTCTTTCCCGGTCTTGCCATTTCTCAACAATACCAACAACAACTAACAACAATATGCTACACAAAGTATCGATCTAAGGTTGCTTTATGAAACTTGCACAAACTACCTAGAATAATAACAAATACCAACATATAGCTTCCTGGGAGCAATTTAAACAGTTTCCTGGGACTACTCAACAATTTAGTAGAACACAAATGCCATATTCAAGCAAGAGCAAAGACGATTAAAACTAACGATAGCTCACACAAACGTGGCTTAAATCGACAAAACGAGCTCACACAAACGTGGCTTAAATAAACAACATTCATGCTTATGGAAGAGGTTGGTTGCTTGGGTTCTTACAAATTTGAATAAATGGACTCTTTGAAGAGCTTGTTAATGAAGGTGAATCCAGGGGCACCGAGACCCAAGGATGGAGAGCCCCTCCTTCTAGCGCCAAATGATAACTCCTGGTGGCATGGCCGCTTCTTTGACGCTGTGCCTGGATCCTTCTCCGCTGTGGAGATGTAACTGTGGTGGGGTTCCTACAAAACAACACCGGAAGGGGGGTTTGGGTCCCGCGGTGCCTCCGGCATGAGAGTAAGAACTCGCTTTTGGGGAAGATGAAGATAGATATGAATGCAGGGCAGCTGTGTGTGTATATGAGTGTGAGAGAGTGATTAACCCCAAAACTTCACCTTCTTCGGCTATTTATAGCCCAAGGGTAGGGTTTTGGGGTTGGTACCTTTAGATCATAGCCATTGGCTCTGGGAGCGGAGGACACCTGGCTGGAGTGGATGCTTTACACGTGTCGGTGCGGGATTGGCTGAGGAATGTTCTGAGGAAACTCTGACACGTGCCCTGATTATTCCCATGATTGATGTGTGACAGTTGTCCCCATCATGTGCTTGGGCCAGTGTCTCACGTGCTGGGATTTACCAAGGTTGGGCTTGCGGGACTGAGCTGGTTAGGACTGGTAGTGTGCGGGACTATTCCTTCCAGGAGCTGCGTGGAGTTAGGAGTCTGGGAGTAGTCCTTCCATGAGCTATATAGAGTTAAAAGCCTAGGAGTAGTCCTCCCAGGAGCCATATGTACTATCAGTCACCGTCAGGGGAGTTCATTCCTTTCGAAGAAAGAGCTCAAGGTGAATGAAATTAAGTGGCAACAAGGCATTATTGATTTCAAGGAACTGCTAGTAGATACCAAATTAAGTCTTATTACTTTTGTTGGTTATGTCATGTATGTTGGGTGGTAGGTACATAACATAATGCCTATTTCCACCAGTCGCGCTTGTTTCACTTTTCAGCTGTGTGCGCCAATAATGCCTCTCCAAAGGGCATGAAGTCTTTGTTGCTTTTTAACCTTGCTTTTGCATTTGATAATAATAATAAAAACTAGCAAATTTCCTCATACATGTTATACTCGTGACTGTTAGTTCTTGTTTACTATATTTTAAAAAATGTTATTATTGGAAATCAAATGTGAATCTACTCATTCAATAGTATATCTCTATATCATTACAACAAACTATCACTTGTATTTTTGTAGTATATTTAATAAGTGAGAGTCGTTTAAAACTGAGACATTTATTCAACTTTAAGCATAATTATTGGACTTTTTATGCAGTTAATTTTAGCAAAATGAATTTAAATATAAGTTCAAATTATATATATAATGTATAGTATTGATCTACGCTAAAACTAAATAAATTATAATTAAAATAAATATGAATATAATTAGATGAATGTGGTCGGTATAAAATAATTCCAATATTATTGATTTCATTTAAAATTAAGTCTTGTTACTTTTGTTGGTTAGGAAAATGCTAGAGGTACAAAATGAGTTACTAAAATAGTTACAAATGCCACATGTCACATATTTGTTGGTTAAATATAAATGGACCCCCTACAGTTACATAAATAGCACCAATTAAATCATTTTATTATGCCACATCACCCATGCCATGTAATTTTGTAGCAATTTTTTGTAACCATTTTTGTGACTCTAGCATTACTCTTGTTGGTTATGTCATGTATGCTTATTTCCACTAGTTAGTGCTTGTTTCAATTTTAAGTTATGTGCACCAGTAATGCCTATCTAAAGGGCATGAAGTCTTTGTTGCCTTTTAACCTTGTTTTTGCATCTGATAATATTAATAAAAACTAGCAAAGTTACTGTCATGTTTACTATATTTAAAAATTGTCAGGGGAATCGAACCTGAATCTACTCATTTAACAGTATATTTCTATATCACTATAACAAATTATTACTTATATTTTTTATCTGTGTGTAATTTAAAACCGAGACTGATAGGGAATAAATAAAATCTGATTATGTAATTAAATATTGCATTAATTACACATATTTGGGCTACAAGGCCCAATAAGAAGATGTATGACATTAAGACCAAAAAGGTTATCACATTGATCAGGTCTGATGGAACAGACCATCAGGCCTGATGGAACAAAGAAGGCTCAAAACCCTGAATATTAATTAATTTCGTAATTAATTAATAAGGGAAAAATCAGCTATTAAGAAGAGTCCCAATAAGTGAAAGAGATATGTCCTAAGTCCAATCATGTATGAGGATTTAGGAATAACTTTTATGTAATCTGTTTTGATTTCATTGATATTAATAAAAGGCTTGTTTTGTTTTTATTGCGGGCTCTATCTATTTAAATGTTTAAATAAGATATACCATAGTTTAGAGTAAAGCTTTTTATGGATTGTGATGAGATCATAATAATGAGACCTAAAAGATGATAACTCTAAACTTAAATAGTTCCTGGTCGTAGGATTACTAACTGGTAATTAATAATCCACAAATATCGGTACATACTATGCTTGCTTCATTATGAAGGATGTCTGTTCCCATAGACATTTGTGTGGTGACACTATAGCTAGTATGTAGGTGCTTATTGTAGAATAAGTTCACTGAACATGACTCACACAACTGAACAACTGATGGAGTTCACTCACGTGTCAGCAGTTGTTCACATAGTGATAGTTGTACAAGTATCCTTAGACTTGAGGTTATCATAGTCATCTTGTGTACACTGAACTATGCTTTGGTTTAGTTCTTAGTCTCAAGGGACAATTATAAGGGCTCTACTGGGTATAGGAATTTGTACACGAAGATAGTGTATGATCAATAAAGGATCTACCCCTTCCAGTGTAGGAAGAGAATGTTCAATGCTGATCCACTTATGTTAGTTCAGGAATCTCTGGCCAGAGTGAATGAAATTAGAAAGGAGTTTCTAATTTACATTAAATAGAACTAAACATAGTGAATGGGAAAGCAAGTGATTAAATAAGATAGGCTTGACACAAGTTTCATGCCTTGTATTTAATCGTGACATTGCAGGGTAGAAGGAATTAATTGTACGGTAACTACTCACTGAATAGGTTCTTGGTATTCTAAACAGTGAATTCATATTATCCGGATAGTCGCGATATGCTGAGAAGTATCCCTCACAATGTAGAATAAATATGATTAATTAATTAATCATATTTAATGAATTAGAGAATTTATATAAATAATGATAAAATAGTTTTATTATTATTTATTTCTACTACCGGCTTAATATTGAACCTACAGGGTCACACCATAAAAGAGAATGATTTAATAGTGGAGGAATTAATTAATAATGGCTGATAATTATTTATTTATGAAATAAATAATTAATTGGAAAATTTAATAATTGATTAAATGAGATTTAATTGATTATAAATTAATTAAAAAAAGTTCTTAATATTATTAATTAAGAATTTAATTTTTGGAAATTAAATCAAGTGAGAGAATTATTTCTAAAGAGTTTAGAAAAAGGATTAATAATTAAAAGGTGTTTTAATTATTAGTGAGAATAATAAAGGGTTAATAATAATAATATTTTATGGGAAAATTTTCAGCTGAAAATTTTGTCTATAAATATACTATTATAAACCCTATTTTTGCCTCAACCAAAAAGATTTACAAAACCCTAATTATCTCCATCTCCTCCTCCTTCATTACATCGTTTTCTTGGTGGATACCGGTGGAGTGCTTCACATTTGAGGAGCAGCTGCTAAGGATCTCCGTTCATCGTTCTTGGATCGCTATTAAAGACCTCCATCTTTCCATTAACGTAAAACTTCTTAGGGTAAACATACTGAACTACGAATTAAATATTATTTTTCGCATGGATCCTGCGGAGGGATTCGTTTTTTTTTAAGATTAAATTTACGTTTTCACCGCGTTTATGTTCTAAAAACCCTTCAATGGTATCAGAGCTACTTGCGAAAAGTTTTTAATTCGCTTATGTGTTTAACTGTTTTCGATATATGAGCATGTACGTGATTCGCGATGATTTGATGTTGATATAATATGCTTATATATGTATGGTTTTGAATATATGATATTCATGTGAGTTGTATAATCATAAGATGATTATGTAATCTGTATATATACTGATATATACATGATTTATGTTTGTTCTAATTATGAGAATCATATTAGATACGGATTCTGAATTGGCTGCTGCAGATTTGCTGAAATCTGGGTCTGGTGTCCTATTTACGCAAACGAATACCCTTTTCCATAGGTAAACGAGCGTCTGAACAAAACTGATAGCTATAGCTATCAAAGACTCGTCTGAAAGGCGTTTGACGTCGTTTACTGCCCGTAAACAGTGATTCTTGTTTTTCTGATTTGATTCTGATTTTTCTGATTTTTGTCATATTTTCTTTTTATGATTAGATCATGGATAATATGATATGTTAAGATCAGATTATGTGTTTTAACATGCTTTTATGTGTTGTATGAGCATGGTGGATGCTTATGGCCTTTCGACCTTAGTGTAATGGTTTTGGTTTTGGTTTTGGTTTTAAATACGACTTGCATGTCATCAATCTTTGTAATCATAAATCTCGAATGTAACTCGAGTTATTCTTGTATGTTCATTAGATTAGTTTTACTTTCAATCTATGTAATGTAATTGAAGACTCAAGAAGGCTATCGAATGGAGGTGATACAAAGAAGAAGACGAGGCATACAAGAAGTCTAAACAAAGAAGAAGACTTATGTAATAAGTAGTTGTATTTATTTCCATCACCATATTAGATTGACCTTGATCTTTATCATGAGCTTGATAAAGATCAAATAGGATGGGGCCATAACCAAACACATTTACTTTATTGCACTTTACATTTACTTGTTTATTTAATTTTATATATGAGATATATGCATATGTTTACCATGCGATGATAGCTTTAGGTGAACTTAAATCAATATAAGGCGTGCTCAAGAAAATCTAGAATAGGAATCGTTTCTTGCCTTAACAATAAATATTATGAATACGATCATGAGATTCTTGTGTTTATGAAACATGTAAATGAATATGAATTTTCAATATTTAGAGAAATGATGATTCTGTCAACAATAGATTTCTATCTATAAGAAAGGGTTATTAAGTGACGCCTCTTGACAATGCTCCACCCGATCTGGGAATCATCTGATTATCAATTATTGATTTGAAATATTTAATTTAAAAGGAAGAATCTCTTTATAATATAATTATGATTGTAACGTAATATAATCCCTCTAAAATTAAATAATATCAAGTAGTAATTGGCCAATGACACAACGGGCTTATGTCGGTCATAGCCTTCCAACATGGTAGAAAGTGGTTCTTATTTTTAAATCATTGTCGTTTCGTGCTACAGCCGAGGGCTTTGATTTCGAAATAAGAAATACTTGTCTATTACATAGAGATGTGTACATTGAATTAGAATCTAAAGGTCGGTACGTGCTACAGCCGTGGGCCGTTGGAGACTGATTCAATTGTACGAAATGTTGGGTTAGACTTGACTTAAAATATTGAGTTTGTCGTGCCACAGCCGTGACTCAATTATTCAAGAGGCTAAACTTATATTAGGGAATAACATAAGATGTAATTGACAAGAGTTGTCTGCCTATTGAACATCACATGACGTTTCGTGCCACAACCGAGGTTGTGTGATGGAATGTAGGATCCCTATTCCCACTAGCATTATGAATGCTTAATTTTCACTTAGGGGGTTGAAAAAAATTAGATAAACTAGTGGGAGACACTTATGAATAAAGACCCGATTCATATAGTATTTTGAAATGAAATTGAATATTTGCTAAGTGTTGTTATGTGTTTATCATTTACAGATTTACTATATTCGTCATGTCTTCTGCACTATCACTCCGGAGCATACTAGATGCTCACAAGTTGATTGGTCCTAATTTAGCTGTTTTTTTTCACAATAACAAGTTGGGGCACTGGAAGAGGAACTGCAAGGTTTACCTTGCAGAATTGAAGAAGAAGAAGGGTAGTAAGACTACCGCTTCTGATTCAGGCATGTTCATGATCGAAGTTAATATGTCACTAGGTCAAATTTCTACTTGGGTATTAGATACCGCCTGTGGTTCTCATATTTGCAATTCGTTGAAAGGACTAAAGGGAAGTAGGACTCTTGAAAAAGATGAGGTGATTCTACGTATGGGAAATGGAGCAAGGGTTGCGGCCATATCTGTAGGATCATTTAGTTTACATATGCCTACGGGTAAGACTATTATTTTGAATAATTGTTATTACGTTCCCTCTATTGTGAGGAATATTGTTTCTATTCCTATATTGGATGTGGATGGTTTTTCATTTATTATTAAGAATAATGAATGTTCTATCCTTAGAGATAATGTTCTTTTTTGGACATGGTTATTTAAATAATGGTCTATATGTATGTGACGTAGAGCATAATTTACTACAAATTGAACATACTAATAAAAGAAAAAGGGATGATAAAAATCTCACTTTATTGTGGCACTGCGGACTTGGTCATATTAGTGAAAATAGACTGCGGACATTGCATAAGGAAGGGTTACTTGACCCCTTTGATTTTGAATCATATCCTACATGTGAGTCTTGTCTATTGGGTAAAATGATCAAATCTCCATTTAGTGGACATGGAGAGAGGGCTGCAGATTTGCTAGGATTGGTACACACAGATGTATGTGGACCAATGTCTACGCAAGCCATGGGTGGATTTTCATACTTTATTGCTTTCATAGATGATCGATCTAGATTCAGATATGTGTATTTGATGAAACAGAAGTCTGAAGCCTTTGAAAAGTTCAAAGAATATAAGTATGAAGTGGAGAAACAAACCAAACATAGTATTATAACTCTTCGATCAGATCGAGGTGGTGAATACTTGAATGGAGAGTTTCTAGCTTATCTCAAAGAAAAAGGTATAGTCTCTCAGTGGACTCCTCCATATACTCCACAGTTGAATGGGGTATCTGAAAGGAGAAATCGAACTTTGTTAGACATGGTTCGGTCCATGATGAGCTATGCGAATCTTCCAGTATTCCTGTGGGGTTATGCATTAGAAACCTCAACATATTTACTGAATAAGGTGCCTTCCAAATTTGTTCCTCAAACTCCATATGAGATATGAAAAGAAAGGAAACCGAGTCTTAAACACCTTAAGATTTGGGGATGTCCAGCTTATGTCAAGAAAGTTGACCCAGATAAGCTGGAATCTCGATCCGTAAAATGTAATTTTGTGGGATATCCTAAAGAGACTTTGGGGTATTACTTTTACACCGATCATCGGGTGTTTGTCTCCAGACATGCTACCTTCTTAGAAAAGGAGTTTATCCTTGAAGGAAACAGTGGGAGCAAAATTGAACTTGATGAAGTTCAAGAAGCACAAACTACTGCGGATCAAGTGGAAACACCTGTTCAGACTGAACAACCTTCTGTGGAACAGCCCATTCGTAGGTCAGGGATAGTGTCTCGCCAACCTGAGAGGTATTATGGCCTTGTCATTGAGAATGACAATGAGTTGTCAATCATTGATGATGACGACCCTGTGACCTATAATGAGGCTATGAGTAGTGTTGACTCGGAGAAATGGCATAGTACCATGAAATCTGAAATAAAATCTATGTATACCAACCAAGTATGGACTCTGGTTTAGGCGCCTGAAGGTGTTAAGCCTATTGGGTGCAAGTGGGTATACAAAAGAAAGATTGGAGCAGATGGGCAGGTGGAGACCTATAAGGCCAGGCTCGTGGCAAAAGGATTCAGACAAAGGCAAGGGATTGACTTTGATGAAACTTTTTTGCCTGTAGCCCTGTTAAAATCAATTCGGATTTTGCTTGCGATTGCTGCTTACTACGACTATGAGATCTGGCAAATGGACGTGAAAACGGCCTTCCTCAATGGGAAACTTGAAGAGGAAGTGTATATGACACAGCCAGAGGGTTTTCTTTCCAAGGGAAATGAACACCCAGTATGTAAGCTGCTGCGAACCATATATGGTTTAAAGCAAGCTTCTCGTAGATGGAACATCCGTTTTGATGAGACAATCAAAGAGTTTGGTTTTATCAAAAACATAGATGAACCATGTGTCTACAAGAAGGTTAGTGGGAGCGCGGTAACATTTCTTGTATTGTATGTGGATGACATACTTCTTATAGGAAATAATATACCGATGCTACAATCAGTCAAAGTATGGCTATCAAAGAACTTCACCATGAAGGACTTGGGAGAAGCATCCTACATTCTCGGTATGAAGATCTATAGAGATAGATCTAGAAGAATGATAGGTCTTACCCAGGGTACATACATCCAGAAAGTGCTTAAAAGGTTTAGCATGGAAAACTCCAAAAGAGGTCTCATACCGATGAGCCATGGAGTGTCCCTTTCCGAAAAAATGTGTCCTAAGACACCTGAGGAAAGAAAGCGTATGAGTAAGATTCCTTATACTTCAGCAATAAGATCTATCATGTACGCGATGTTGTGTACAAGGCCTGATGTTGCTTATTCAATGATTGTGACGAGCAGATATCAGTCCAATCCAGGTGAAGACCACTGGAAAACAGTGAAAAACATCCTTAAGTACTTGCGAAGGACTCATCATATTTTTCTTGTTTTTGGTGGTGAATTTGAGTTGAAAATAGAGGGTTATACTGACTCTAGTTTTCAATCAGAAAGTGATAGCAAATCCATGTCAGGGTACGTGTTTACTCTGAATGGTGGTGCAATTCAGATTGTTGAAAGAGGAGATGTTAACGTCGAGAGAGTTGATACACATAACAACGTAGCAGACCCACTCACAAAGCCACTTTCTCAGAGTCACTTTGATCGTCATAAAGACAAGATAGGTATTAGATACCAGAGTGATTGACTTTAGTACAAGTGGGAGATTGAAAGAGATATGTCCTAAGTCCAATCATGTATGAGGATTTAGGAATAACTTTTATATAATCTGTTTTGATTTCATTGATATTAATAAAAGGCTTGTTTTGTTTTTATTGCGGGCTCTATCTATTTAAATGTTTAAATAAGATATACCACAGTTTAGAGTAAAGATTTTTATGGATTGTGATGAGATCATAATAATGAGACCTAAAAGATGATAACTCTAAAATTAAATAGTTCCTGGTCGTAGGATTACTAACTGGTAATTAATAATCCACAAAGATCGGTACATACTATGCTTGCTTCATTATGAAGGATGTCTGTTCTCATAGACATTTGTGTGGTGACACTATAGCTAGTATGTAGGTGCTTATTATAGAATAAGTTCACTGAACATGACTCACACAGCTGAACAACTGATGGAGTTCACTCACGTGTCAGCAGTTGTTCACATAGTGATAGTTGTACAAGTATCCTTAGACTTGAGGTCATCATAGTCATTTTGTGTACACTGAACTATGCTTTGGTTTAGTTCTTAGTCTCAAGGGACAATATAAGGGCTCTACTGGGTATAGGAATTTGTACACGAAGATAGTGTATGATCAATAAAGGATCTACCCCTTCCAGTGTAGGAAGAGAATGTTCAATGCTGATCCACTTATGTTAGTTCAGGAATCTCTGGCCAGAGTGAATGAAATTAGAAAGGAGTTTCTAATTTACATTAAATAGAACTAAGCATAGTGAATGGGAAAGAAAGTAATTAAATAAGATAGGCTTGACACAAGTTCCATGTCTTGTATTTAATCGTGACATTGCAGGGTTGAAGGAATTAATTGTACGGTAACTACTCACTGAATAGGTTCTTGGTATTCTAAGCAGTGAATTCGTATTATCCGGATAGTCGCGATATGCTGAGAAGTATCCCTCACAATGTAGAATAAATATGATTAATTAATTAATCATATTTAATGAATTAGAGAATTTATATAAATAATGATAAAATAATTTTATTATTATTTATTTCTACTACCGGCTTAATATTGAACCTACAGGGTCACACCATAAAAGAGAATGATTTAATGGTGGAGTAATTAATTAATAATGGCTGATAATTATTTATTTATGAAATAAATAATTAATTGGCAAATTTAATAATTGATTAAATAAGATTTAATTGATTATAAATTAATTAAGAAAAGGTTCTTAATATTATTAATTAAGAATTTAATTTTTTGAAATTAAATCAAGTGAGAGAATTATTTCTAAAGAGTTTAGAAAAAGGATTAATAATTAAAAGGTGTTTTAATTATTAGTGAAAATAATAAAGGGTTAATAATAATAATATTTTATGGGAAAAATTTCAGCTGAAAATTTTGCTTATAAATATACTCTTATAAACCCTATTTTTGCCTCAACCAAAAAGATTTACAAAACCCTAATTCTCTCCATCTCCTCCTCCTTCATTACATCGTTTTCTTGGTGGATACCGGTGGAGTGCTTCACACTTGAAGAGCAGCTGCTAAGGATCTCCGTTCATCGTTCTTGGATCGCTATTAAAGACCTCCATCTTTCCATTAACATAAAGCTTCTTAAGGTAAACATACTGAACTACGAATTAAATATTATTTTTCGCATGGATCCTGCGGAGGGTTTCGTTTTTTTTTAAGATTAAATTTACATTTTCGCTGCGTTTATGTGCTAAAAAACCCTTCAATAAGGACATAAATCCTAGTAGATTAGCCTCCAAGGGACCTAGAAGGATAAGGAATCAGTTTCCTACCACTTAGGACTCCAAAGTCCATTCTAATTCTGAGATTTGACCACCAAGTCTCCTACACCAAGTTCAATTCAAGGACTCTCAACATCTATATAAGGGGTCTCACCCCACAAATCAGAACTACGTGTTTTGACTTGATCCTTGGCATACAACAAGGTACGTAAGCATCTTGTAAGGCAGATTGAGTCAAGAAACACAAGAGCAGTCAAATCGAGTCTTGAAGCTCACGTTCCCTAGTAATAAATACAGCAATCATTATACTTTAGTTTTTAATCCATAACATTTGGCGCCGTCTGTGGGAAAGCACAACAACAACCATGGCGAGAACATGGAGAACAATTAGATCCCTTGAAGGAGGAACACCAGCGGGGACAACCCAAGTGATTTCGTCAACCGTGGAGGTACCTCCTCATTCAACTTATGCAGCCACCCAAGGAGAAGCCCAGATAAGGGCAACTGAACCTCAGCCATAAGGGACGATTCCCTCGGCTACTCAAGGTACGAATCCCCAACTTTAATAACTACATACACCTGTGAATTCTCGACCCATTGGGTATGAGTATTCAACTGTTGTGACTACTAACCCCCCATATGGGATGCCCCTTTACCCCGAGGTTGGAGGAAGTGGACATGCTGGACGGAGTGAAGCACGAGGGCGATCGCCCCCTATATACAAGGTTTGGCTCCTATCCCTAAGGATCAGGAATTTTCTGGTCCTTACACTGATAGAGACTCTGAATCTTCGGATGATGAAGTGGACCCAAGAAGGAGGTGTGCTGGCAAAGAGCCGATGACTGATGGTCGCCAACGTCCTAGGAGCACCCAAGGGACGAATTCCCAAGAAGTGCAGGAAAGGATCAGGGCTCACGATGCTGAGATTCAAAGGCTGAAGCGCGACTTGGAGGCGCACCAGAACACCAGACCCCCACTACCTCCAAGGGGGAGGAATCCTCCCCCTATCATAGACCTGGATGGTCTAATACAGAGAAGGGCTATTGTCCCAAGGGCTGATCCAAGCAATCTTCTTCCCCTTGGAGATCCTGATGATCCTACCCCACCATTCACTGAAGAGATAATGAATGCCCATATCTCAAGAAAGTTCAAGATGCCCACTATCAAAGCTTATGATGGCACTGGAGATCCCGCTAATCATGTCAGGACATTCTCTGAAGCACTGTTGCTGCAGCTCGTGAATGACGCTATTAAGTGTCGGGCCTTTCCTCAAACCCTGTCGGGTATGGCTCAAAGATGGTATAGTCGTTTTCCCCCGAACTCTATTGGGTCCTTCAGAGAATTAAGTCAGGCTTTTATTAAGCAGTTCATCAGTGGGAGAGTGCATGAGAAAAGTTCAGCATCCCTCATAAGCATTGTGCAGGGAGCGAAGGAATCATTGAGAGAATACCTGGATCGTTTCACGAAGGAAGCTTTAAAAGTCCCGGACCTTGATGACAAGGTAGCCATGATAGCACTATAACAGGAAACTAGGGATGAGTTCTTCAAGA
The DNA here is from genome assembly GCF_009905375.1 of Apium graveolens. Taxonomy (NCBI): domain Eukaryota; kingdom Viridiplantae; phylum Streptophyta; class Magnoliopsida; order Apiales; family Apiaceae; genus Apium; species Apium graveolens. The sequence goes on from NC_133647.1 coordinate 11,011,982, forward strand.
TGTCCTTGGCCAAGCGCCCCCCTGAGAGCATGTTACAGCTCCAAGATAGGGTCGGGAAGTACATCAAGGTGGAAGAGAGCATGAGGAAGACCGTAGTGAGCAACGAGCCCGCTGGAGGCAAGAAGCGGAAAACTGATCTGGAGTGTGTCGCTAGGGAAAAGTATCCTAGAACTGAGCAAAGCAACGACTCAACTCCGAAGAGGGGAGGACATGGACAAAAATTCACTGAGTATGCTAAGCTGAATGCTCCAAGGAGCCAAATTTTGATGGAAATCAAGAAAGATCAAGATATTCGTTGGCCTAAGCCCTTGAAGGCTGATCCTACCAAGCTAGATAAGAGCAAGAATTGTAGATTTCACAACGATGTTGGTCATGACACCGATGAGTGTAGACAACTGAAAGATGAAATTGAATTCCTCATTAGAAAAGGAAGATTGAACAAGTACACTAGAGATGGAGGAGATATGAGCAATAACGTGAGAAAGAACTTTGATGATTGAAGAAGAGATCAAGATGATCAGGGGCGAAATCCCCAACCTAGACTCTGAAAACAGATTTGAAGACAAAGCAGTACAAGATTGTTGAAGATGAAAATATGATCAAGATACTGGGGAGATATTTGAAAGATGTTGAAACCAGGTTTCCCAAAACACAAATCAATACTAAGGATGACTTGGATGATGATGAGCAGAAGAAATATGATAAAAAAACTTTCTGGCTCAAATTCAGTCAATCTACTAAGGCAACTGGAAGCAAAGTAGAAGATAAGAAAAGGGGTGATAAGAAGAGGGGAGATGAAAGGAGAAGGAAGAAGAGGGAAGATGGTGAAAGCACCAAGAAAAATGTCCTACCAATCCAAATCCAACAAACTTAAACCTCTAAGCCTGCAAACTCAAACACCCAACTACCTTTAACCTCTAAGCCTAAACTTTTGTACAAACCAACTGCAAACACCTTACTCAAAATACCAATCACTTTTAGCCAAACCACCCTAAAGAAAATCTCAAACCTACCTTAATTTAAGCCATCAATCAAAACTCATTATAAGAATGTTGGGAGAAAGCCAAAGAAGCTGCAAGTTGAAGAGAGGGCTATCTGGAATTATTTTGATCAAACTGATTTTCTACCATTAAATTGGTGCATCACAGATGATGACTACTTTCAATAATTAGCCGAAGAAATAGTCAAATTTTGGATTGTATCATTGAGATAAGTCAGAATCTACTATAAATATGGCTCCTTCACTCTACTTGGCAGGGGATTAATAGATACATTTTCAACCATAGAAATTAAGAGGGTGATTAGCTTAATGAAGGATAAGGACTCAAGTACAAGGGCATGGAGGGCTGTGATGTGTGTATGGTTAATAGTAAGAGAAGAAAGAAGAGCAAAAGAAAAAGATGAAAGAGAGGAAAGGGAAAGGAAATATGCAGAAGAGATAAAAATGTTTGAGCAAAGATATAATGAACTCAAGGCAAAGGGGCTCAGCAGAATATCTAAGGATGGACATTTTCTAAACATAAAAACTAGCAGATTCTCAAGATTTAGAGTAAATTACTTGAATAGTTATTCATTAGATGATTGGCTCAAGCTTTCGGAAGCTCTAATAGGGACAAAAATCATAGAGGAACTTCAAGTACTTGTAAATCTAAAGGACCTCATTAGAAAAGAATCAGGCTATGAGAAGTTTGTGTGATGAATGTACTTATTGAACTCATGTAATCACTCAGTGTATAAAAGCTGTATTTATTAATCTGTCAATTTTTATGTAGTTGTTTGTAACTTGGGGTTAGTCTTGTTACTAGGCATGAATTTATGATAAGCAATCTTCTCACAAATTGGGGGAGATTGTTGTGCAAGACATGCCTGTATTATAACAAGACTAAGTCACATTGACAACCCTAAGATTTAGTTATATGATAGTCTAAATCTGTATTTTATTTTGTATTACTTTAGTCTGTAAAAATGTTAAAGATCAGACTGAAGTATTTTTCTGTGAATAGTCTCAAGCCTAACAATAAACTCTGGAAGAAGATCAACAAGATCATGTCTCAGAGAAAAGGTGAAGAAGTTTGGAGTTGAATAAATCTGTTTTAGGAAAAATGTTCCAAGACAAGATATCTACACGTCACAGATCAAGTCATATAGAGAAGTCATTCGAGAACTCCAGAATGACTTATTGAGAAGTCTAAAATGGCTTATAGAGTAGTCTCAGAGATATCGACAAGTCAAATGAAGATATGAAGATTGGAGATATCGACAAGTCAATTTCTCATTAGAGATCTCAGAGATATCGACAAGTCAAAATGCATATAGAGATCTCTGAGATATCGACAAGTCATTTCTGCATATAGAGAACTCAGAGATATCGACAATTCAAAATGAAGATATGAAGATAGGATATATCGACAAGTCAATTTCTCATTAGAGATATTAGAGATATCGAAAATTCAAAATGCATATAGAGATCTCAGAGATATCGACAAGTCATTTCTACACGCAGAGTTTTGGAGACATCGACAAGCCAAGTTCACTTATAGAGAACTCAGAGACCTCAACAAGTCAAAGACACTTATAGAGAATTAAAAGATCTCGATAAGCCATTTTACTTATGGAGATGTCAATTCTCTATACAACAAACTGGAGATCTCGATATGATCCTCAAGTACATAATGCAGGCAAGTTAAATATTCATGATTATCAATCAACAAACGATCTAATCACTTAGATTGAAAAGTCTACAAAAGAAACTTGAAGAGTGCAAGATCAAGGGCCAAGATTAACTAACAAAAGAAGGTCACGGACTTACAAGATTTGCAAGGATTCACTAAGCCAGAAATGGAAAGTTTTAGAGATAATTTAAAGTAGGGTTTAGTACTTATTGCATGTTGTTTAAACCCGTGTTCACTAATCTATAAAGTGAACACTGGTCCTTTATTTTAAGAGTAACAAACAGATCTAAATTTTCGTGTACTCTCTCAATATAGAAGCTGAGTTCTTTACTTACAAAGAACCCAAGATTTGTAGCAAGACATAACTTGATTTTAATACAAAATTAAGTGAATTTTGAAATATTGTGTTTGCTATTTTATTTCTGCTAACATAATATAATTGCATCTCTTATCTTCTTTGTTCATACATCCATAAAAATTTGAAAAGACTAAAAATATCCAAAACACATTCACCCCTTTGTGTTGTATTCAATATCTAACACAGACTTTTGGTTTTGTTATTTGTTCTTAAAAACAATTTATGCTTGCAAACACCAACAATATGCTACAATTTGGTTTCTGTGATGGATTATCTAATTTTAACAAGTTTGAATTTCAGTTTTGTTTGAAATGTGAAATTCTAAGAAACTTATAGTATGTAAAGAATAATATTAAAATTAAATTTTTACATGGAATCAATAGTGAGTAATTATTTCACTATGCTGAAATTAATCTGATTTGAAGGTTATATAAGTTTAATCTTTACCTTGGCGCATGGACGCCTTCGCTATTAATTTGAAATATGGTTCCTCTGAATTGCATAAAGTCCTTCTTAGAGTCGTTCGGGAGTGTGTGTTTGTACTTTGTAGGACTGATATTCTTTGTCCAGGTCTTTATATAACAATATAGTTGATCTATTTGTTTAGATCTATTAAATAAATTGGACATTTGATCAAGCTATAAGTACTATTTCGGTAGCTAAATTTTTTCTGGTTGTGTGTCCCATTTTATTACAAATAAACATTTGAGGTGTACTGAGATTTCAAACAAGCAAATAAAGGAAATCGTCAAATTTATAACATTTTTACTTTTGAATTCTAACCAAATATATGTAGTTATGTTTTCTTTTAACCAAATAAAGGTAGTGAAATTGTTGATTTTATCGGCATATTGCCAGAGTTGTATTGTTTTATGAACATTTTTCAAATTAGTCTACCAAAATTTTTGTTGCCCTTCCATTGTGGGGTCACTTATTCTACCTTTTGTGTATAATTTTTACAGCTCCAGTTTCTCAGTGGTAGAGGAATCTGGAGTTTGATCAGTCAGAAAATGTTTCTAAAAGACATCGATAACCCCGATTGATAGTTCTTGAGTTGTTATCACTTCAACTGGCTCATGGTCAACAACATTTGCAGGCCTATCACTTCACATATATCCCCAAAGATATTGGTCTTGACTCTAAGTTGGTACAGATACATTAGAAGGATGGGCTATCTGCATAATTAGCATCAGATTAGAATCCGCAGCAGTTAACTCGAGGGGTGAACATCCCTTGAATGAGGGGATGATGGATGAAAGTTTGGGGAGCGTTGTTAGAAATTCATATCAGAACCACCGGATAATGCATCCATTCTGTTATAACTAATGGTAATGGCTGCATTGTGCTATAATCCTACACGTCAGCTCCCGAAGATTGACCATGTAGAAAGTTCTATCAAAACCTCCAGGATGAGTCTAATTCTCTATTAGCTCTTAACTTACCATTAAAATGGACATGGTATCTAGATACTAAAATCTAGATTAATTAATCTGAAGTGGTTTACTTTAGGATACAATAGGTGTCCAAGTTCAAAAAATCTGATAAGGGTAGATCTTTCATGTAAATATTTCAATGCACTTAAACTTTACATCTAAAAGAAATATATTACTGCTGATAATGCTCACCAATGTAAATTAATTTCTGCTTCAGGACTATCTCAGACTCAGACAAAGGTGATCAATACTAGATGAAAAAACTTACATGTTTTAGGTATAGAGTAACCTTTTTGTTTGTTTTTTACAAGTCATAATATATCATATGACAAAATAAGGATACACAATACATTGTAAAGAGTTAAAAATCTAAGAACAATACCATAATATATCTAGAAAAAAAGTATAAAGAAACTCAATATGAGCATACATTTAGAGCAAAACATAAAGAAAGTTGATTTGTTATTTACATTCATCAATTTGAAGAATTCCTAGACAAAGTAAAATCATAAGTCTGGATTTTTTTGTATATTTTTTTGTGAGGGGTTTTTGTATGTTTTATTTTTTAATGGATTGTATCAAAAATGTTGAATGAAAATGTTCTTTTAATAATATAATTCTTATCTATGCTAGAAATTATGTGTATTATTAAATATAAATAAATTTAAAAAATATTTTATTAAAAAGAAATTCAATTTACTTACAATTTATATTTCAAATTTGTAAAATCATAAATAAATAATTTTAATTTTCAGTTGGGTCATATTAACCCCAAACGGAATAATAGTAAAATGTTACATATTTTTTATTTGCTAAGTGCATATTAAGTACAAACTAATAATAGAGGAATAGCTACATTATTCTTGTAGGCATGTATTTAGTATATTTTTAAAGTAATTTTTTCAAATTTTAAAGTTAACATTTTATTTTTTACAAAATTAAATGTATTAAATGTAAGTCTTCTTGTTGGCCTTGCAATTCTTTTAAAATTATTGTCACATATGTCTAACTTACTTACATTGTACCATTATAAGGAAATATGATATATCAATTTATATAATTTAGATAATACTATTAAATCTTAAATTTGAAGCTTAAAATAAATATATTTTTTTGGATTATCTTTGTATATGAGTAAAAAAACAATCACCGGCTATATTCCTAGTGTTAAGAATGTGTATCACAAGTTTAAACTTTTTTTTATTTTTATTTTCTAATTATTCTAATAAAATCTTTTCATTTATGAAATACGTATTAATAATACTCATTTTAAAAATACGTATTAAAGTGATATTTTTATTAAACGTTGAACTATTATCACCTAACTTGTAAAATGTGATTTTTTTATCATTTTTTTCCCATATTTTGCCCCCAAACTTTACTTCTTTTCCGTTTCCCAAATCTATACTATATTATAATAGATAAAACATTAAAAGTTTGGTCGTCGGTCGGTCGGTCATTCGGTGGTCGGTACCTGCTCAAATTACACTTACTTAACTATTATAATTTTAATTATTGGGTCGATCTATTCTAATTCTATTTGATATTGAAGTCAACTTCCTTTATTACTTTATCAATTTCAATTCTATTATATATCGAACTCTATATCATTATAATTTATATTCAATTCAACTTCTTCTACCAATTTATATTTTAATTTATATCGAGTTTTATATTATTCAAATTTGTTACTTCGGGCTAAATTAAATTTAAGCAAACTAAATATATTTATTAATATTTAGTTGATATATGATGTGACTCGGGATATGATAAAATAACAATACTATTAATCCTCCTAAAAAATTTATTCTAATGAACTTGGATAAATAAAATAATAATATATTATATTATAATAAACTAAACATTAAAAGTTTGGTAGTCGGTGGGTCGGTACTTACTGAAATTACTTAATTACTATTACTGAATTATTCTAATTCTAATTATTGGGTCGATCAATTCTAATTTTAATTGATATGGAAGTCAACTTCCTCTATTGTTTTATGAATTTCAATTTTATTTTATATCAAACTCTATAATTCATTATAATTTATATTAAATTTATTATATTTTAATTTATATCGAGTTCTATATTATTCTAATTTGTTACTTTGGGCTAAATTAAATTTAACCAAACTAAATATATTTTTTAAGATTTAGTTGATATATCGTGTGACTCGACTCGGGCTAAGATAAAAATAACAATACTATCAATTCTCCTAAAAAATTTATACTAATGAACTTGGATAAACAAAATAATATATGTTATTTATCTAGGATAAAAATAATATTATATAATTGATTCATACTAACACAAAACTAAAATAAAAATACAATTCGACCAACAAAAATAAAATCATATATACTAATTATTTATTCTAAAACAAATTTATCTGATTAATCCAGACTTTAAAAATATTAAAATTAAACTAAAAATAATTAGTTTGAATTGATCGGTGTATTCGTATCATATTGATGTGAACTAAAAAATCAAATTTTAATTAAAATAAAAATATTATTTTTTTTAAAAAAATACACATAAAATTATCAATAAAACTATATTGTTCAATTTGTAATATTGTCTTTTTCAAATATTTTTTATAGAGTTATAGTTAATCGATTAAGTAATCATCATGCTAAAATATTATTTTTTAAGGTTCCAACATAACGAAGACATTATATTTTAACCCTTAATAAAATAATAATTTCTTTATAATAATATTCCCCCTACCAATTATATCACTTTAAATAATTTTAAATGTTCTAAAAAGGTTTTGAACATATACGTCTACTAATATTATAATGAAGTCATATCATTTAAAGTTTTAAATGAACAAAATTTAAAATTAAATTTAAAATATTTTTTTTAAAAAATTATATAATATTAAAAAATATATATATGTGATCGCACAAGCTAGTATCAAATACAGAAATATTTTATGAATCTCCATTCTCAAAATTGGGACTAAATTATCATTATCATCCTTTAATCAATCCAATTGTGTTTGATATCTTTAATTAGTGCTACTATATGGATGAATCAACTCACGATTGTCTCGCCGGTGACCGGAATCTTCACTCCGGCGATCATTTGGACACTTCCGATCATCATATTACTCAAGGTCTCTCTATCAATACTTCTCTTTCGTAATTTCTTATATATTAATTGTATGTATTTGTGCTGAATTAAAATAACTAGAGTAGAGATTGATTAATTGTATTTATAGCATAATTGTTGAATTAATTATGTTATATATGTAATGTTTATGGTGATAGTGCTAATTGAATCGTAGTGTTGGTGTATTATGCGGTTGTGTTTCGAGACGAGTGGTTTGGAGTATGTTTAGGTGTTTGCAGTTGAACGAAAGAAATGAAGTTGAACACTGAATTTATGTAAAGATTACCGGAGAATTACGAGTGAATAAAGTTATGTAGTTTATCTTGTTAAATGATTTCTGGTACTTTCGATTTTAAGTCTGTTGTAAATTCGATTATTATTATTGTTTGTCCCTCCGTCCCACTTATTTTGTCACCAATCACATTTTCACGTTTTATTCAATCATATCAAACAAACTAATAGTTACCAAAAAAAATGTATTATTTTTGAAAAATGTTAACATATATTATTTGTTCGTTTTGGAAATAAATGTTGGAGTAAATGTTGTAATACTGAGGTAGTCTATGACTAATGCTAATGTTGATATACGTAGAATTTGGACTGCAAGGTTGCTAATAATTGCAGTTATGATGTGGTAGTACTTGTTAAGAGTGGTTATTAATGTAATTAGTGTTGGGTATGGCAGTTGTATTTGCTGAAATTTAGATTTTGTTTGTTTGCTTTTCTCGGACATATATGTGAAGCGAAGTTTGTGTTGCAGTTGGTTTTGAGGTTGATGAAGATCAAAATGGCGAAGTATCGGGTGCTTCTATGTATATGGAAGGCAGAGCAGCTGATGAAAATGAAATGGGAGAAAGTTCTGATGATGGTACATTTGAACAAGCCCTTATTGTAAAAGAAGATGACGATCTTTCTCGAAGGGAATTGTTTCCTTTAGATAAGAGTACTTCAGCTTCAGGGGAGGAACCTTATCTTGGACAGGAATTTGAATCTGAGGCAGCTGCACATGCATTTTATAATTCATATGCTACTAGATTAGGTTTTGTTATCCGTGTGAGTAAACTCTCTCGATCAAGGCGTGATGGAACTGCCATTGGTAGGGCCCTTGTTTGCAATAAAGAGGGCTTTAGGATGCCCGACAGACGTGAAAAGATTGTACGACAAAGGGCTGAAACAAGGGTTGGTTGCAGAGCAATGATTCTGGTCAGAAAAGCCAGCGATGGTAAATGGATAGTTACGAAATTCGTAAAGGAGCACACTCATACATTGACTCCTGGAAAAGGTCGTAGAGAATTGATGTATGATCAATATCCGGTGAGTTTTTCTTTTTCATAAAAAAGTTCATATCTTGTGTTGTGCATTCTTCCAATAAAATTTGTTAAATTAGCTTGTTACTATGCATCTGCAATATACTAGTTGGAGTTTATAGGAAATAACTGTGGCTTTATCGAATATTTTCCCTGTAAGTTTTCTTGTAAGATAACTGATTAAATTTAAAGGTATGCTATTTTACTTTTTTGGAATTCAATTTTAGGTCATTTTTGTTTGATAAATAATAAATTGCAATCATTTTGGGCCTTTTAGGAAAAGCTGATCATTTTAGTATAAAATGAGACACTTGAAGAGTTTGATTTCAATTTTCATTTCTCTGGAGAAGAAATGTGAAAGATTGTGTTTAAAATCAAAAGAAAGTTTAACAAGTTCAAGGAAACTTTTTGACATCCCTCCTAGACTTGTTACGAGGTTTAATTAGTATTAGAAGTACAATTTAGCCTGTTCTTTTGTTGCAAGTATGGTCACACATCAAATATGATATCTTCTTGTGCATTCTTTTGTTGCAAGTATGGTCACACATCAAATATGATATCTTCTTGTGCATAATAGTACCTTTTGGGATTTATGATTATAATACAGTACTTTTGCCATTAGTTTTCTTGTTCACTGTTATCAGTTTGTAATCTTTAGAAATTAGATATAAATTATATTATTTTCCTCTCAGTCAGGATTTTAACAGGTACTCAAGTTTTGGGTTATAGAGGTAAAAAGTCGTAATGTTTGTTACATAATAGAGCTGGATATTATAGAATAATGAATGTTCAAGAGTAAATCTACTAATATATATACATCTAAGTTTCTTGATATTCTCTGCCTTAAAATGCTATTTTAACCTACCTTCTCCTTTACGTTGTGCTCCAGAGTTTAAAAATGGAAAGAAGAGAATAGAAAACAAAAGATAATTTTAAAATTTTCCTTCCTAGTCGTGTTCCCGAGTTTTTTGGCAAGAGAAGAGAAGTGATCAGGAGAGAAAATTTCCTAAAATTTTCCCCCAAAACTTTCTTCCCAAAAATGGGAAGATTTGGAAAGATCCTCTCACATTATCTTCTTTTTCATGGTCACTTCCTCTCCTTTTTACAAAAACTCGGAAGCACACGACTGATTTATTTTCTTCTACTATTTCTCTTCTCATCTCTTCTCCTCCCATCTCTTCTCTTCTATTCTCTTCAAAAAAATCTCTGGAAGGCCACAATTATGCAGAACCTAGACCATACATCAGTGTGACTAAAACCTCTATTTTTTTCTCAAGTGATGCCAAGTGTACTCAGTGTCAAAATGTTCATGCATTATGCCACAACAGAGTACAGTAATCAAATGTAGTTGCACTTGCTTTCTTTTCGGCGGCCAATTCTTCTGCATCTCAGTCACAGATAAACTGTTATGTAAAACTTTAACTCTGCAAGACAATAATTGCATGACTTTAATAGCTAATTAAGCATACTAATTGCACTTGGTAGTGTTAGATCTATTAGATTACAAGCAATAGTATAGAATGATGATATAGGTAATGTTTGATCAGAAAGTGGTGCAGCTATCTCTTATATGCAATTTAGTGTGTTCATGAGTATTATAACTGATGTTGATATTTATTAACTTTCTCATAAAATTTGAACTTCCGCTATGTTAAGCACATTTTCTGCTTTGTTTAAAGCTTAGACCAGTGAATTAGGACCTAGTTCATTCATCGGTTATTAGCTTATATGTTCCTTCGCAAACTTGGTTTTCTGATCAAGGTTCAATTTCACTAGAATTTGTGTGTAAATCACACTAATTCTCAGTTTCAGTTCAATTTGAGCATATCAATTGCTCAAAAGTTGGCTCATATCTCACAAAAAGCTTACTCCAGCTCATTTTACAGAACTGATTACAGTTGGTATTGATTCACTTCACCAACTGCTGTATCTAATAATTCCGATTTGCATACTGTAGTCCGCTGCATCTTTTGAAGCAGAATGTAATAAACTGTAAAGAATCAGGTTATGGGAAATAACCAGTATTGTATCGGATAGGTTCACGGATCATAACTTGGGTGTTTCAAGGAAAATGAGTCAGGACTTAGTTCTGAATATTTGAAAACCAGGAAAAGAATGAAGAAGTACATGGGAATTATTTTCATGCTGAATATGAGTGTATAAACCACAAATCTTAATGACCATCAGGGAGATAATAATGATGGCGAGGAAGAGAGCTGGACAAGGTACAGGATTGCTTATCTTAAGCATGTAGAATCGAGTGACTGTGAATGTTGCAAATTCTGACAGATTCGGACAAGTTTATTCAAGAAGGAATAAGGGAAATTCAGAAAAATAAATATCTTTTCCTAATCTTTTAAAGATTGTGGAAAAAGATTAGGTTACATTTTAATAATTGGGAAATATCATATGTATCCACTAAATCATGCAAACCAAATATTTTCGTTTTAGTTCCTATAAGTTAGGGGGGTTTTCTTGGAGGCTACTCCAGATGCCTATATATGAATATTCTAGCATTGTAATTGGGGAGATGGGATTAATATTAAACAACTATTATATGCCCAAGTGTGAGGCTTAAGTTTTCTGGGTGTGATGTCTGTAAACTAGGTGTGAGGCCTAGTTATCTTTTTCATTCTTTTCTATTTATAATTAAGAATTCTGTTCGCCCATATTTTGCTGTCTACTATAACATTTTACCAAGATCCTGCATCAGTGAAGTACAAGATAATGTGCGGGCAGCTGGAGCCTGGGTCTACTGTGCACCTCATGTGAGTGCCTAGGTCATGGTAAAGTCTTATGTGATTGGCAGGGATCAAGTAAGTTGGAGGAATATTCTAAGGCCCAGAAAATACCCTAATCCTCGTAAAGCGTTCAAACCACAGTGGAGGCATTCTATTCCTTTTTGCTGTTGCAAGGTCGGTTATTTAAAGGAAGCGGGATGATGCTTGTCTCCATTGCCAGGTCCTTCCAGATCTAAATATGAGAGAATTAAATATCCAAGAGTAATTTGACTTGATCTAAACACCTAGTGTATTAATTTTTGGGATGAGTTGATTTAGATAGTGATGCGATCTTTTGTGTTAAAACTGTTGCTTCTAGACGACAGGTTCTTGCTTTGAATTTTTCTTCTACAATTCATTTAATAATCTGTCTAATTCCTTAGAATACATAAGCAACAGAGTAGGTGCATGTGTGTTGGAGACCTGGAGTGTGGCTTTAAGTGCAGTTTTTACTATGAGTGTGGTGTTTAAGTTCATGTAACAACCAGTCCTTGAATTTGTGCAGATATATGTACACAACATTACGTACTAACTTTTTGTTATCATTTGGTCTTATACAGAATGAACATGACAAGATCAAAGAATTGTCCCAGCAGCTAGCTATTGAGAAAAAACGAGCTGCATCCTATAAAAGGCAATTAGAGCTAGTTTTTGAGCACATCGAGGAGCATAATAAATGTCTGTCTAACAACATTCAAGACATAGTAAACAGCGTGAAAGAGATGGAGTCTAAAGGGCATTGGAATGGTACACAACTGGAAACAAGTCGAGGCAAGCGAAAACCTTCTTGACGGGTTAGAATCACTGTAAAATGCGACACTTGTTTGTCACTCTAAATGTGGCCTTATATCTTGTATCAGCCTGCAATTGGCAATCTCTTTTCTATCGAAGTGGTGTCCTACACATTTTAGTATCCAGAGATATTCTTGTAATCAGTTAAAAAAGAGAATATTGTTATTAATTTAGTGGGGTTTCATGTCCCATGGTAAAATTATTCTTCCTCCTAGCATATGTAAAATTGTTTATTTCTCTGAGTATTAGTTTTATTTATTTATAGAGAGATTCATCTTACGTTGTTCTCCTTCTCCCCCATAGTTTGAAATTTAGGCAATTGAGCAAATGTGCCTTGTTTCAAGTAGATGTTTCTGCTTTTTGTAATGACACAATCCTTTTTTTGCAAGTCTTTTTCTTTTTGATAGGATGCGTTTTTGCAAGTTTACAGAATAAATGTTAGTAGAAAAGCCTCGTGTTTTTTGTTTTTGACATGTTTCGTATATATTTTTATATGTACCGAATTCATAAGCTTTGTGTTATTTTTTAATTTGGAGAGATTATCTACCACCCCTTATTTTTTTGCATGTATAGGGGTGGGAGTGCTCGAAATTGGATCCATTACCGTTCCCGTAATTTCTCAACTCCCCCATCCCGCCCCTTATTCTTTACCACCTCCTTAATGTTCCCGTGATTTCTCATCTTGCAGTGATATTCACCCCCTCCCCTCAAAATGATAGTTTCCAGTTTCTACGGCAAAATAAACCTTTTTGAGGATAATTTGAGTTTGATAGGGCTGTCTATCATCACAAAGCTGCTCGAAGTGGACGGCTCAACTAGAGAACAAGAGTTACAAACTCCCCAATAATTTACAAACACAAGCATGTTTCTAGAAATGTTTCTTGATTTTACAATTCCAAAGAAAGAACAACATAAAGGAAAGAAGAAGAACACACGCATTTGTTTTGATTCCCCAATCGTGAGAATCTCTATCAAACCCTCCAATGCTTCTACAAATGTACTCTTTTTTATTGACAGATTCTAGAAGATGTAGTATTATAAATGTGCAATTTTAAAAATTTACAAACGCAACGCCTCTCATCTATTTCTTACTATAAATCTAAATCTAATGTAAAATTTAGTTTTCATCTCTTCCTTTCAGTAATTGTGCTTTCATCTTTTTTGGCTCTCTTCCTCTCTCTATATAGGTAAATATGAAAAATTATTTATGCTCTCTTTTAATAGCAGCTTCCAGCAGTAGAAATTCTGTTGTACAGGTTCGTTCTTTATAATTAATAATTTATGAGATTCTTTGAGTGGTAAGAGCTTCAAGAGGTTCAATTTTCGTTTACCCCTATATTTGTTAAAACAGATACTCGTAGGTCATATTATCCTAATTAGTAAAAACAAACGTAGACGCATGGTAAAACATTTTGTTGATCAGTTGTTAAAAAGTTTGATAAATTTATATATTAAGATCGATTTGGTTTATGTCGAAAAAAGTTGTATACATAATAAATGAAACTAATTTTTATATTTTATTTTATCTATTAGATGTCATTGTTCAAATTACAGCTCTTGTTTATTTGTTTAACTTCTGTGTTTTATTAATAAATTTTTGTTCAAAAACTGAAATCATTAGTGTTAAGTAATCGATTGCTAAAAGATGGACTTGGTTACTTAACAATCAGAAAACTGCTCACTAGTCTTTCTTTACTATAAACATAATAACTACAAATTTTTTATAAAATAACTTATTGATAATAAAGTGGAACTGAATTAAGTTATAAATGTGCGAGAGATGTATTTTATATTAATATTAGAGTAAAGATAATCTCTACTCAAATTTAATAAACTTCGTATTTTCAACAATAACTTAGCTAATCGGATAAAAATTACTTAAAAATTGACGAGTATACTCAACTGACGAGTATAATAAGTAAATGATGTGATATGTATGTATTTTTTATTGGAACAGTAAAATTAAAATGATTTTAGAGATGATGAGGTGACAGATTATCACCTTGTAATTTGAAATGCACCAATAAAACTGTGTAAACGTTGCTGAACTGGTAAGCTGTCACTGGAATGTGTAGTAGCACTTGTATTTTTGGTGAATCTTGCATATATATTTATTCAATTTTTCTAGCGTGCGTCCATGGAACCTATACTTATTTGGTGTTAATTCATTGTTGGCAGGCTGCTGCAGCTTCCACAAGATTATCACAGGCCTGTGGTATTAAAATGGCTAGGCATATTGCTTCAGATTCTTCCATGCAGAAGGATATTCGTGATGGTGATGATGATCAGGGGTACACAATCTCTATATTTCGTTCAACTTTCATTACATTTTTCGTATAATTAGTTATGCAGTTGGTGCTTTACTAATAAATAGGCTCTTTCAATTGTGTCTCTTAACTACTTTAGTTTTTCAGTTTTTTTCAATTCATCCCGTTTGGGGTCGAAAATATAGTAGGCGAAGAGGGTAGGGATTATAAGTTACAATTTCTCTTTCCATCTGAGTATAACAAGTGAGAATTGCAGAAACATTGTTTACATGTTCAGAGTAAAAAAAGCCTAATAAATAGCTTGGTAACCTGTAATAAGGAGTTCGTTAAGTTGTAGGAACAAATGATAAATCAATGAAATCAGATGACAAAACGTTGTGGTTCCTTAAGATTTGATAACTTTGATGAATATCACTTTTTATGTGCAACCTAAAAAACAAAGATGGAGATGTTTTCAAGTCATTAATGATCGAGTTTTTGCATTTAAAATTCAACTAATTCTCATTATCCCTAGGGTGTTTAGTGTTTACCTATCCTTTTGCATTTATGCGATTAAAAGGGTGAGATTTTATTGTCCAAAAAAGTTGAAGTATGAAGGGTGACCAACAATTAGCACAAAAGCGGCTAAATACCTTAGCAATTGCCAATCTCACAGCTTGTAAACCCTTTCTGAAGCGCAGAATGTTTAAATCTTTATAGTCGATCATGCATCTGCCTAAAGTGTGATGTGCTTGAAAGTGATATTTGGGCCTACATATTACATATAATGTTTTACTAAATCCCCTGTAATCATCAGATATAAGGGACACGGTATGTTGGCGCCTTTTACTGCTGGGTGGCAAACGGATGAAAAACCTCTTGTGATAGCTAAATCTGAGGTAAGCTTGGTGTAATGTTTCGTTTACACATAGATGGTCTAATAAAAGAATCTATCGCTAAACAACCACTGTTTACATTGGCATGGTAAGTCCATTTACAGGTTTAACCATCAAATATTGGCTAAAACTTGTTTCACTTTTAAGTAAAATGACTGTTAACTGATTTTGTAGGGTTCCTATGTTTATGACACAAATGGGAAAAAGTATCTTGACTCTCTTGCTGGTCTATGGTGCACAGCCTTAGGTATCCAATTTATGTATCTACTCTTGGCCTCTCAAGTCCTTCTGGTGCTCTACTTTTCTTGATCCTGTTAATTTTCGGCATATACTTCTTCTGCTTAGATTTGGAACTTACACGTTCTATCCTTTAGAATTTACACATTTCTGCAACTATCATTTTCAGGAGGGAGTGAACCTCGCTTGGTTGATGCTGCAACAAAACAACTTAGCACCCTTCCATTTTATCATTCCTTTTGGAATCGTTCAACAAAACCGACATTGGTTTGCTTATTGATCCCTTGTAAAGCATGACTTGCAAGTTTCCATACCATGCTTTCTAACCGTAGTTAATTTTCTGTCCGAATTGTGCAGGATCTCGCAAAGGAGCTTCTGGAAATGTTTACTGCTACTAAGATGGCAAAAGTATTCTTCACAAATAGTGGTTCAGAAACCAATGATACCCAGGTGGTATTACAGCCTTATGAATTAATGTATTTTTTATATTAACAACTAGAATAACAACTTCCTAGATGGAAGTTTGCATTTCATTTATATTAATGAAATAGAAGCAATAACAAATAGAAAGCCATACACTGAAGACAGTGTTAGTAATTATTACGCAACAGTGTGGAATGCTAATAGTCTTTATAGACGGAAATCTATCGAAGAGGGAAAGATGACAGAATTGAGGCAGGTGGAATAAAAAGGAGAATAAATGAAGAATGTGTTTTTATTTAAACTCAACACCATGGATTTAAATTTAAAACCATGTCCTTTTTTTAAAAAGTTTCAAGCTTGAACCCTTTGAGAGAGAAGCTGTAATTTGAGCTTTAAAACTAAATTCTTACTGTAGGTGAAGCTAGTTTGGTATTATAACAATGCACGTGGAAGGCCAAACAAGAAAAAGTTTATTGCCCGATTAAATTCGTGAGTTTACTCTCAGCTTCTGGTGTTTCTTCAGTAAACATTTCCATGATTTTGTTCCTCATGTAGTCTTTAACTCTTAACAGGTATCATGGATCTACTGTCGTATCAGCTAGTCTTTCAGGGTAGAGTACTTACAAGTATTTTGTACTAGAATAATACTGGAATCGCGGAACACTTAACCACTGAGACACTTTCTTTTGACAGTCTTCCTCCACTCCATCAGAATTTTGATTTGCCATCCCCTTTTGTTTTGCACACCGATTGCCCCCATTATTGGAGATATCATCTATCAGGTAGATGACCTCTGCTTGATCTAGTTTTTGTTTACAGGATTCTTTTAGTCCATCTATAACTGTTATATTATTCATTATATCTAGGTGAGACAGAAGAAGATTTCTCAACAAGGTTAGCCAACAATTTGGAAGAGCTTATCCTAAAAGAAGGACCAGAGACGGTATCTATCCCCTGTTTAGATCATCATAATATAATACGAAGAATAAATATTTTTTGGCTGACTTCACTATCATTTCTGTTAGATTGCTGCCTTTATTGCAGAGCCGGTCATTGGGGCAGGAGGCGTGATTCCACCTCCAGCTACTTATTTTGATAAAGTTAGTTTATCTTTTGCTTTGATTCCAATGTTCAACCAGTCATTTATGCGTAATGAACTCATACAAGCATTTTATTTGTAATACCTTTGCAGATTCAAGCTATTGTCAAAAAATATGACATTCTCTTTATTGCTGATGAGGTACCATCAATTTTTCTGTCTGTATATACTTTACTAGTAAGGTAATGTTGTAAACATCTACCGTATTTGCATTCTAGGTGATTTGTGCATTTGGAAGACTAGGAACTATGTTTGGCTGTGATAAGTACAATATTAAGCCAGATCTCGTCTCTATTGCAAAGGTAAACTCCGATAGAAGATATCTACTTTGTCTTTGTTTTTGGCTTGTATCTCTAACTGAAAGCTCCAGGCTCTTACTTCCGGATACATACCAATTGGTGCTGTTTTGGTTAGCCCTGAAGTTGCGGATGTTATATACTCTGAAAGCAACAAACTGGGTATGATTATGAAACATTATGATAATGATCATGGTTTTCCTTCTATTCAATGGTTACTTAATATATTATTCCACCAGGTTCTTTCAATCACGGATTCACTACTTCCGGGCATCCAGTCGCCTGTGCTGTTGCACTGGAAACACTCAAGATCTACAAGTATGCTCTTGTAGAATCCGCTGGTTTGATTTAAACATTATGTTCACAGTTGAATAGCTTTGAAGGTGTAATAAATTCTTCATGACTAGAGCAACTAAGTGTGACAATACACTAATCTCTACTTTTAAGCCGTAAACTAACAAGTCTCTGGAGTTATTAATGGGACAGTGTTGTTATCACTGATCAAGTATCAGCTGAACTCAAATATTACAAAGCAATAATATTGTTCGTAAAATACATCTTCTTGGTATTCCACACTCAGCTAGACCCTTACATGGAAGTTCTTCCTCGCTTGCTCAACGTGGGACTTGAGTTAACACCCAACATTTCCCTTCTTAACTATGCCAGGATAAAAATTTAATCACAAAAACTGTAACATGCAGTACTTCTGCAGACATAAGTAACCAGTTAAGCGTGATTATGTTAAATAAGCCTTGGTAGTAAGGCTTATTTGAGTGCAGCTGGCCATACATATTTGTGACAAAGTGTTTAATCATATAGTACTTTGTTTTCAGGGAGAGAAATATTGTTGAGCAGGTTAAGAACTTAGCTCCGAAGTTTCAAGATGGTATAAGGGCCTTTTCCGACAGTGCAATTATTGGAGAGGTACACATGTTCATGCGTTTTATTAAAATTCAGATATCTAGTTGCTATTAAGTACTGCACATATTAATACAGGTTCAATACTAACAATCTTTATTTGCAGATTAGAGGAACTGGTTTAATTCTAGTGACGGAGTTTACAGATAACAAGTCACCCACTGATCTCTTCCCTCCAGAATGGGGTAAGTACATTTTTTCGGTTTTTATATATGATGTGTAGTTTCTAAAACGATAAAATGAAACTTTTACTTTGAAATTATGTTTTATCCATCCAACTTTTGTATCAATACTTCTTGACGGAAGTTATATATGGTGTTCTCGATCTCAGGAATAGGTGGTTATTTTGGAGCTCAGTGTGAGAAGCTTGGTATGTTAGTACGTGTTGTTTTCGACCATATAATTATGAGTCCTCCTCTTATCATGACCTCAAGTGAAGTTGATGAGGTAAGCCTCTATTCATGTTACTTGTATGCTTTGGTACCTTCTTAGTGTCATAGAAAGTTATTGAATTGAGCAAAGTGAATGATTATAATTCCTAAAGTTTGAAAACTTAAAAATTTTCAGTTGATAAGCAAGTATGGGAAAGCACTGAAGGCCACCGAGGAACGGGTGAAAGAACTCAAGGCTAAACAGAAGTAAGCTGTTATCAGCATCAGTAGGATCATAAGCATGATGATTATGAGAAATAGCGATGAATCCAACATCTATGTAAAGAAATAAACATGTTGAAAACCATATGAAAATAAAGAAGAGTTTAGAGCATCTTCCCACTTTTCTAGTGTATCTGGTATCTGGTAGAAGTATAAGTTTAGCTGTAAGAACTACAAAAGAGCTCTGTTGGGAATGTTAAACTTCAGTTTCAGTATATGATATTTCAGTTGTGTTTATTGTACAACATGCAATTAAGTTGGATAATTTTACAGTTATAGATGTGGAACTGAATTGAATTATAAATGTGCGAGAGACGTAAATTTCATTATTAATATTAGAGTACTGAAGATAACTTCTCTACCCAAATTTTATAAACTTCATATTTTCAACAATATTTTAGCAAATCTGATAAAAATATAGGTAAAAATCGAGAGTATACTAAATTGAGGAGTTTTTTTAGACAAATATGGCTTATAACCTTACAAATGAGTGTCTATTCTCATAAACTTTCGGGGTGAATGAGGACCGAACCCAGAATCAACCTGATACGACAAAAGATAAACTCCTAAATCACTTGAGGAGTTTAATAAGTAAATGATGTGATGTGCATGTAATTTTTATTGGAACAGTAAATTAAAATGATTTTAGAGATGATGAGGTGACAGATTATCACCTTGTAATTTCAAAATGCAGCAATAAAACTGTGTAAATGGTTGCTGAACAGGTAAGCTGTCACTGAAATGTGGAGTAGCACACTTGCATTTCTGCTTAATTCGTAAACTAAATAATTCTAAACCAAACAAAACATCAATAATGCAAACAAAGCTATACTAAAACTAACCCATAAAATTAGAAAATTATGTTACTTGAAGATGAAAAAAGATTTAACTTTGTTAATTTTAAAATAACAGGTACTAAAACTCACGAATAGTCAAGTACAATGACATGTTTATAATATTTTTTCTATTCTATTAAGGTTTTCTAAATTTTGGGCCCGTGGTCACCCTCTTCGCCCTCCCTCTGGGGCCGGCCCTGATCTTGCATCTATATTTATTGAGGTTTTCTAGCGTGTGTCCATGCAACGGATACTTATTTGGTGTTAATTCATTGTTGGCAGGCTGCTGCAGCTTCCACAAGATTATCACAGGCTTCTGGTATTTAAATGGCGAGGCATATGACTTCAAATTCTTCCATGCAGAAAGATATTGGTGATGGTGATGATCAGGGGTACACAATTTCTAAATTGCATTCAACTTCCATTACTTTTTTCGTATAATTAGTTATGTAGTTGCTGCATTACTAATAAATAGGCTCTTTCAATGCTGTCTCTTAGCCTTTCAGTTTTTCGATTTTTTCAATTCATCCTGTTTGGGGTTGAAAATATAGTAGGCACAGAGGGTAGGGATTAGAAGTTACAATCTCTCTTTCCATCTGAGTAAATAGCTTAGTAACCTGTAATGGCTTCGTTGCATTGTAGGAACAAATGGTAGATCGATGAAATCATATGCGTAGAAAGCAGATGCAAATGCTGTGGTTACTTAAGATTTGATAGCTTTGATGAACATTACTTACTATGTGGTTTAAAGTCATTCGAAATGGGGCTTTTGCATGTAGAGTTATGTTAAGTAACAGAGGAAAACCTGAATAGGATCTTATAGTCATTAACACTCTCCCTCGATCCTACGATACTCTTCGTTACGATTGACAACAACAAATATAACTAATACCAATATACATACCAATAACCAATATTTAAATTAAACAAATGAATCAGCCCATCTAAAACCTTAAGGTGGCAGAGGAAGGCCCGGACATGATCTTATACTCGTTAACAAGTTCAACTTATCATCATTATTCCTAGAGTGTTTACCTATCCCTTTTACATTCTGTGGTTATGGGGGTGAGATATAATTGTTCAAAAGACTTAAGTGGTACTAAAAAACTCATAAATCTTCTATCTCACAGCTTGTGAACCCTTTTTGAAGCGCAAT
This sequence comes from Apium graveolens, assembly GCF_009905375.1. Lineage (NCBI taxonomy): Eukaryota > Viridiplantae > Streptophyta > Magnoliopsida > Apiales > Apiaceae > Apium > Apium graveolens. Next base: position 11,033,199 of record NC_133647.1, read on the forward strand.
GTTTAAATCTTTATATTAGATCATTTATCTGCCTATGTGCGATGTTCTTGAAAATAGTTTGAATTGAGATATTTGAGCCTACATATTACATATTTTATTTTTATATTAACTACTAAATCCCCTGTAATCATCAGATATAAGGGACACAGTATGTTGGCGCCTTTTACTGCTGGGTGGCAAATGGATGAAAAACCTCTTGTGATAGCTAAATCCGAGGTAAGCTTGGTGTAATACATTGGCATCAAACTATTATGGTGTAATACATTGGTTGTTTACACAACCACTGTATACATTGGCATGGTTTCGACGAAAGTCCATTTACAGTTTCAACCATCAAATATAGGGAAGTTGTTTCATTTCTGAGTAGATTGATTGTTTAACTGATTCTGTAGGGTTCCTACGTCTATGACACAAATGGGAAAAAGTATCTTGATTCTCTTGCTGGTTTATTTTGCACTGCGTTAGGTATCAATCTATGTCTCTACTCTTGGCCTCTGAAGTCCTTCTGCTTCTCTACCTTTTTTTATCTTAATTTTCAGCATATGCTTCTTGTTCCAGGAGGGAGTGAACCTCGCTTGGTTGATGCTGCAACTAAACAACTTAACACCCTGCCGTTTTATCATTCTTTTTGGAATCGTACAACAAAACCCACTTTGGTTTGCTTATTGATCCCTTGTAAAGTATATCTTGGCAACTGCCATACCATGCTTTCTAACCATAGTTAAGGTTCCTTCCAAATTGTGCAGGATCTCGCAAAGGTGCTTCTGGAAATGTTTACTGCTACTAAAATGGCAAAAGTATTCTTCACAAATAGTGGTTTAGAAACCAATGATACCCAGGTGGTATTACTGCCTTAAGGATTAACGTATTGAAGTTGAAAGCTTGAACCCTTTGAGAGATGACAGAATTTGAGCTTTAAAACTAAATTTTGTCTGTAGGTGAAGCTAGTTTGGTATTATAACAACGCACGTGGAAAGCCAAACAAAAAAAAGATTATTGCCCGATTAAAGTCGTGAGTTTACTCTCAGCTTTTGGTGTCTTCAGTAAACATTTCCATGATTTTGGTCCTCATGTAGTCTTTGACTCTTGACAGGTATCATGGATCTACTGTCGTATCAGCTAGTCTTACAGGGTAGAGTACTTAAAAGTATTTTTATACTAGAATAATACTGAAATCGCGGAACACTTATCCACTGAGACACTTTCTTTTGACAGTCTTCCTTCAATGCATCAGAATTTTAATTTGCCAGCCCCATTTGTTTTGCATACCGATTGCCCCCATTATTGGAGATATCATCTTCCAGGTAGATGAAAACTTGCTTAATTTAGTTTTTCGTTTACAGGATTCTTTATTTCATCTATAACTGTAAATTATTCATTATCTAGGTGAGACAGAAGAAGATTTCTCAACAAGGTTAGCCAACAATTTGGAAGAGCTTATCCTAAAAGAGGGACCAGAGACGGTATCTATCCCTTGCTTAGATCATGATAATATAATACGAAGAATAAATGTTTCTTGGCTGACTTCACTATCATTTCTATCAGATTGCTGCCTTCATTACAGAGCCGGTCATTGGGGCAGGAGGCGTGATTCTACCTCCAGCTACTTATTTTGATAAAGTTGGTTATCTTTTGTTTTGCTTTCATTGTTCAACCAGTCATTTATGACATACAAGCATTTTATTGTAATACTTTTGCAGGTTCAAGCTATTGTTAAAAAGTATGACATTCTCCTTATTGCTGATGAGGTACCACCATTTCTTCTGTCTGTGTATATTTTATTGGTAAGCTAATGTCTGCTATCTTAGGCCAATAGACCAGTCTAAACAGCTTCTGTATTGTCATTCTAGGTGATTTGTGCATTTGGAAGACTCGGGACTATGTTTGGCTGCGACAAGTACAATATTAAGCCAGATCTCGTCTCTATTGCAAAGGTAAACTCGAACAGAAGATATCTACTTTGTATTTGTTTTTTCCTTGTATCTCTAACCGAAAGCTCCAGGCTCTTACTTCCGGATACATACCAATTGGTGCTGTTTTGGTTAGCCATGAAGTTGCGGATGTTATATACTCTGAAAGCAACAAACTGGGTATGATTATGAAATATTCTGATAATGATCATGGTTTTCCTTCTCTTCAATGGTTACTTAATCATATATTACATCAGGTTCTTTCAATCACGGATTCACTACTTCCGGGCATCCAGTCGCCTGTGCTGTTGCACTGGAAACACTCAAGGTCTACAAGTATGCTCTTGTAGAATCCGCTGGTTTGATTTAAACATTATATTCACAGTTGAATAGCTTTGAAGGTGTAATAAATTCTTCATGACTAGAGCAACTAAGTGTGACAATACACTAATCTCTACTTTTAAGCCGTAAACTAACAAGTCTCTGGAGTTATTAATGGGACAGTGTTGTTATCACTGATCAAGTATCAGCTGAACTCAAATATTACAAAGCAAAAATATTGTTCGTAAAATACATCTTCTTGGTATTCCACACTCAGCTAGACCCTTACATGGAAGTTCTTCCTCGCTTGCTCAACGTGGGACTTGAGTTAACACCCAACATTTCCCTTCTTAACTATGCCAGGATAAAAATTTAATCACAAAAACTGTAACATGCAGTACTTCTGCAGACATAAGTAACCAGTTAAGCGTGATTATGTTAAATAAGCCTTGGTAGTAAGGCTTATTTGAGTGCAGCTGGCCATACATATTTGTGACAAAGTGTTTAATCATATAGTACTTTGTTTTCAGGGAGAGAAATATTGTTGAGCAGGTTAAGAACTTAGCTCCGAAGTTTCAAGATGGTATAAGGGCCTTTTCTGACAGTCCAATTATTGGGGAGGTAATTCAGATATCTAATTGATCTTGACTACACATGTTAATTCTAGTTGCTGTTAAGTACTGCACATATTAATACAGGTTCAATACTAACAATCTTTATTTGCAGATTAGAGGAACTGGTTTAATTCTAGCGACGGAGTTTACAGATAACAAGTCACCCACTGATCTCTTCCCTCCGGAATGGGGTAAGTTCATTTGTTCCGTTTATAGTTTCTAAAACGATAAAATGAAGTTCTTACTTTGGAATTATGGTTTAGCCATCCAAATTTCCTATTAATACTTCTTGACAGAAGTTATATATGGTGTTCAGGAATAGGTGCTTATTTTGGAGCTCAGTGTGAGAAGCTTGGAATGTTAGTGCGTGTTGCTGTCGACAGTATAACGATGAGTCCTCCCCTTATCATGAGCCCAAGTGAAGTTGATGAGGTAAGCCTCTGTCATGTTACTTGTATGCTTTGGTAGCATCTTAGTGTCATAAAGTTTGAAAACTTAAAAATTTTCAGTTGATAGCAAGTATGGGAAAGCACTGAAGGCCACCGAGGAACGGGTGAAAGAACTCAAGGCTAAACAGAAGTAAGCTGTTAGCAGCATCAATAGGATAAGCATGATGATGATTTCGAGAAATAAGGATGAATCCAACATCTATGTAAACAAATGAAGATGTTGAAAACCATATGAGAATAAAGAAGGGTTTAGAGCATCTTCTCACTTTTCTAGTGTATCTGGTTATCTGGTATGGTTTGTAGGTTTAACTATAAGAGCTATAAAAGAGCTCTGTTAGCAGGTTTAATAATAAGTTCTTGAGGCAATGTTAAACTTCAGTTTCAGTATATGATATTTAAGTTGTGTTTCTTGTACCAAATGCAATTGAGTTGGATAATTTTAAGCCTGAAATTTGTTTGAGAATTAAAGAAAAGAAAAAGATTAAGACAATTAAACAAAACAGTTACCAGTTTGGTCATTAATTAGTCCTCACAGGAGGAAGAGGGCCATACAAATTATGCAACAATGGATGGCTCTGTTGCACTACCTATTTAGTTGGCTGATGAGGGTATTCTTCATATCAATATACATGATCGGATGTCGTTTAAATCAAAGGATTTCAGTAACTAGCAATCCTAGAAGACATCCATTCCTAATCTATGCATGTTTGATAATCAGATAACTTGGATTGGCATTGATCTGCGAAACAAATTTTGTTACTACAAGTTCCCTGTGTTGATCTGTGTACAAATGTTTAGCCACTCCCTCCGCCTCCTGATGATTGCATTACAGAACATGCAACTGCCTGTGCCCAGTGCCTTAGCTTCGTCTTTACTTGTTCTGGATTTTCACCTGTATACAAAAACCGAGTACACTATATATGTTAAGAGTTGCGCTAAATGCAAATAAATGTATCAGGTGCACTTCCCAGGGTAAAGGCAAAATGCCCGTGTATGAATGTTATATAGTTGTGCAATCCTATGGACAAGTTCATCACCTGGGCTGCAAATCTTCCATGAGTCAGAATCACTGCTTCTGGGGCTGGGGCTGATAAAAGATGAGGATCGGGTTTCAGGCAATGAAGAAGACGAGGGAAGAGCAGGGCACGACGCTCTTCCTGGACTCTGAATGGGGCTCATTGAAAACTGTCTGTTGACAGCAAAGTAAAGATCAAGAGCAGGCAAGGTGTTGCAAAGCTTTTGTGAACCCTCCTCTTCATTGAATCCAAAACCTAGCTCAATGCATCCTTTAAGCTCGCTAAGATCATCATCTGTCACATTATCAACGTCATTGCTGTCTGATGATTTCTTTTTCCTCTGTTGTTTACGACGCCTCTCCCATAACAAATTCCTAGGTCTTTCAGACATGGATGTTTGCTTAGACAGTTTCTTCCTGTTAGGTACTGGTACCTGTTCTAAACGCTGCAGCAACTCAATTTCTGAGCACGAAGATGAGCATGCTTTCTCCGCCTTATCTGCCATAAATATACGAAACGTATATATGTGTCCTAACAACGCAATCACAAATAATTTAGTAAAATTATTAATGAAGCCGGTTGTGAAAGACGCCGGTGGCAAAGATGGTGATTACAATGATACACCGGCCGTGGCGGAGCAAGAATGAACCGCCTCGGCCAGCTAATGAGAAGAGATTTACTCTACAGAGAGGAAATATTCATTAAAACTCTTGTTAATTATTTGTATTATATATATTTAGTTTAATGTTTCGTTGGCCAACCAACCGTTGCAGCTCTAATTTTAGACATGTTTATTGGATAATATTCATTTCAACTCTTCTACCATTCATTTCTCAGCTCCCAATTTCCATGATCAATATTTAAACAAATAACTACTTTGCAACAAACACACATGCACAGCTTATAAAACTATAAAAAGGTCGAATGATCAAGATCACTAAATCACATTCGAATTTTCGATTAAGAATTTTCTAATTTTATATAAGGAACTTAGAGAGTATATTAAGGCACTCTAAACTTTCCACCACAAGAAGATACGAATTGGATGAAGATATGAACCTGCATATTTTTTCCACTTCAAGTAATATTTTTTCGTCTGTGTTACATGTTGTATAAATCCCAGGGTACACCCCCTATATAATATTGAAACACAAGTTCCTAAAGTTCGAGATAAAGAAATGTTGTCCGCTTTTGCTCACCCTTCAGTTGTCAATATCATGAAAAACAGGTTTACTTTCAAGTTGCTCTGCAAATTTTCCAAGAATCTCTTTCATCAGAAGTTTAAAATCATCCTTCTCCGAGTCTGAAGCACTCTGCTTTTTGGTCTCAACATCAGCAAATATTGAATCATACAAAAGAACCACATCATCATCAGCTGCATTTGGTGGCAAACCCAGTTCCCCGCCATTTTTCTCAAGATAACTTCTAATTAGTGGTTTACTCGGCTTATCATTCCCTTCATGGCATTCCTGCAATATCTTGTCTATGGTGTTGTTTAAAAGCTTCTCATTTGCCAATACCTGCAAAAAAATTGTGTAAATGGGAGTAAGATCGTAGTTCAAAATGTAATAGCATCAAAGTCAACTGCCTGTATTTGAAAATGGTATTTCCCAATCATATAAACAATATTTTTGCATTCACTTCTTTGAAGAAATGTATTTGAAAGACAGTAGATTTTATTAATGCACATCCTAGTCGGTCAGAAAACCTACAATAACCAGGTCGTTTATTATTCTTGAAGTTTAGGAATATGACAAGAATGAGTTTTAAACGATAAACAGTTCAGGCAATCTCACTAAAATATACAGCCAGTGGACTGCATGCTACCTAGTAACCTGTATTCCTGTAAAGGGATAAACGAAAAGCCACTAGTTACCTTCTTTAGCTTAGATCCGTTTCTGATCTTAATGTTCTGTATAATGACAATATTCTTTTCAGCCAATGCATCTGCGAGATCTTGCAGAATTGGCTGCAGAACTAGTGCAAACTGTGCCTGTCCAAGTTGCTCTTCCTCATCTGCTCCATGTTTCTTTAAGATTTCGCTTAATACCGGAAACTCTGTTTAATCAAAAAATTGACAGGTGATTACAGCTTATCGCCTAACAGATAAATACCAGTTTTGGCACCGTGGACCAATTATAATAAGACTTAATTATAACTTAACCCTTAAAGTATGACATGTTGTACACATAAACCCTTAAAGATAAAAGTAATATATTTTAACCCTTCAAGTACGAGATTTGTTCGCTTTAACCCCTTTATAAAAATTTCTTCCAGTATTGCCCTCAATCTCAAGGGTTATTATATCCGCAATGAGATACTTCAAGGGAAACATTGTTAGTCAATCATTTTCTTGTCTATTTTATTTATTAAATAATATAAAATATATATAATGTATAATGTACTAATTAACTACGTATTATTATATTTTAGTTTACTTACGGGAATCTTACTGGAATTATAAATTTTACTTGTAATAAAAACTTGCAAAATTATAATATACTATTAATATCTCAAGATATATGCAATCATAACCGATATAAATTAAACTTATTTGATTGTATAAACTAATTACTATGATAAATAATATTATTAAAAAAGTTAGATATTAAGTAAATTTAAATAATTTTTTGAAAGAATCAAAACAATTATATAAAAAAATTAAAGGGTTAAAGTGTACAAAATTTTATAGTTTATACAAACTTTAAGGGTAATATTGAAAAAAAAATCAGCAAGAGGGTTGAAGTGTACAAAACTTATAGTTAAGGGGTCAAAATATACAATTATTTTGTTTACGGGTTTATGTGTATATCAGGTTATACTTTAAGGGCTAAACTATAATAAAGCCTTATAATAATCCATTCCCTGAAGTTTACAAAGCCTCGCAGATAATATCATTCTTCACTCATTCCATTCCATCAAGGTCAAGTTTTCAAGATAAAATCATTCAAATTTGTTCTGTTTCAATAACGCAAGTCATAGTTTATTCAAATTTTGAATTTCAAAATTATACAGCAGCTCAGAATTTTCAGTCACTAGATCAAGTTAACAAACTCTTTATATGCATCCAATATGCACCGTAGCTGAGATTCTTCATTAGCTAGCGAGTAAAATAGGAAGGCCTACCCGATGGTCAAAGTGGAACTTTTTTCATATAAAATAGACTTTAAAAACTGTTGTTGGTAAAAGTGTAAAACTTCCCAAAAAACAACATATTTGGACAGGTGTCATATTTGATGATGCATCATCATAAATAATATTGTTCATCCTCTCCTTGGTACATAGTATTTTGGCATCCTTCTTTTATAAAATATTTCAATGGTTAGGATCCAGTTGACACCCTATGAAAAGTGCCAACCTTTTCTCATATTACATTTTTATATTTTTTTAGTTATATATCATATGTGCATTAACATAATTATCAATATTATAATAAATTTTAAATGCAAAAAATTATACTGATTATATAAAATAAGCATCAGAATATAATGACTAAAATAAAATTATTATTATTATTACAAAAATAATATATTCCTATAAATGTAAAATTGCATATACATAATATAGGGTAAAAATATAAAATACAAATATGTTTAATAGAAATATTTATATAATACAAAGATAGAAAGATGTTTCAAAATATTACTAAACTAATAAAAAACTCATATTTTATTCACAATGACCCCACAAAATTAGGTGGCACCCATCCCACATTACAATAAATTGCCACACTGGGTTGACACCCTTCATAGCACCCTTATATTTTTAGAAACTGAATCAGGTTGTCAAGGGTCCCAAGATTACAATATAATTTATTTAAATTGGTCATATCACTGTTTCACAGAGTTCTGAAAATGAAAAAAAACTGACCTGTAGGAGGAATGCCCATTTCAACACCCATACGGGATAGAGCATTCCTTATTTCCTTCTTACTGATCTTTCCTGTATCTTCGGTGTCCAAATCAGTAAAAAGATCTTCCGCTAACATTGCAAAATCATCTTCATCCTCCAAAAATGTCCTTATAGTTTGCCCATCTAGAACTGCTACAACAAGTGGATCATCTGGAAAAAAAGAACCGCAGGAAAGAATTAATAATCTTCTCTCAACACAACACTGATGACATGCAAACAAAAGATGTTTTATAAATATTGTCGTATGGCCAATTTAGAAGTCACAAAACCCAATGCCAGTCTAATCTACATACAAAAGAAAAAACTATGTTCATCCGATCTTTTATTATGTTGGGCACTTTTGATTTAAACAGGCAGAATGTTGCAATAATTTTCTATTCTAATCCAATTTAGAACAATTAGTTCTAAAAACTTTTGTTCAATATGAAATTATGTTCTGTGGTCTGTACAAAATAATATCCACAAATTAACTATGATCTGATATTTAATCTTTAGCTAAAACAAGAGCATCAATTAAAGATTTGAATATATGTGAAAAAATATTATAGACTATAGAGCATCAGTTGAAAGGGATACACAATATTTAGCAAAGAAAAAGGAAAGACAAAAACATAGCAAAAATATATTTAACACATGGAGGTTTCCTGACGTACATAACAATTTTTTAAAGTGACATATAGCAAATGAGATGATTAACCAATCTATTGGCAACAATTCACAAGAGAAAATGGTTCAAAGTTTACATAAACTACATACGTGGGGTGAGCTATATATTGCCTCTTGACGCACAAGGCTTTGCATTGACTTCCATTACTATAAGTATCCATTCAGAGATATGTATACAATGTACAATATAATTTCAAAAAATCCATATCGTATAAATTTGATTCCCCTGCATCAAAAGGGACATGAAATTGCAACCTCTTTCTTAAAAGTCATCTTTATAGTTGCACACAATCACTATCGTCCTTTTATTACGCAACAACAAATAGATTCCTTTTCTTTGAAATTAGCTTCTCCGCAACAAATTTACCAACCACTTGTACACACGCACACACAAAATCAATTACATTTATAAAAATGTATTATAATTCTTTCATAGTATATAAGAAAAATTATTTCAAGAACTTAACATTGTATAAACTTGAATTCCATTCATCATTGATCATACACATACATAGAATTGAAATAATCTCTTTCTTATGTTTCGTCGTACACCCCACACTTCACTATCTCTCTCCAAAACTATTAACACTTCACTATCTCAGTAGTTGTATATGATCCCTCTCTTTCTCTCCGTAACCATCTCACTATTCACACTTCAGTAGTTGTGTGATCACTCTATTTCTTTACTTAACCACCTCACCATCTCATTATTCATATCTAAATTACCGCGTACTCAGAGCCGTGCCTGATAATTCAAAAGAAGGCCCCAACAACCCACAACAAACATAGGCATATATAAAATAATAAAAATCAATTAAAATGGTAGAAATCACATATTTATAATACATAAAAATTTTATAACATAATTTAAATAAACTAAAAATTGGACTAAAATATTACAAGTACATGAATAATAAGATATAATAATTTTAAACAGAGAAATAAACAAAATAAAAATTACTTCAGACGTAAACTTATATAAAATTATATAACAAACATCGTTTAATTATAATAATATAATTTTCACATTAACTTTTTCATTGAATATATAAACATTAAATATAGATATAATTTTAAAAAAGTTAATCACCTTACAATTGAATTACTTAAACAAATAAAAATAGACAGGTTATCAAGGAAAAAACTAGTGAAAAATTTATTATTATTTGTCTAAAATATTAAAGAAATTAACATTCTTGTTACATACTTTGTTAATCAATTTGTTTTCAAAATATTATTGTTTCGAAAAATTTTAAGATTAATGTATTTTTTAATTTTTTTTAAGATAATAATTTACAATTATTTAACAATTACTATTTTTAAACTTTTACTCTATTTTCACATTTTTTTCCTTGGAAAATAAAAATTGTACCAAATTTTATTTTTTTTATATTATACACATAAAATACACACATACACCAAAAAAAATTGCCCTCCAAATTTTTTGGCCCTGTGCGGTCGAACACTTGCACACCCTCAGGCACTGAGCGTACTTCCTCTCCTTTCCTGAAAATCAACTTTACTTATATAAATCAATTCACCGTCCAACAAACTCAAATACTCAACTGAAACCTAAATCTCGAGCTCTCCTCACCTCGATATAGTCAAAATTAAACGGGTGATGGCCAAAAATACTTTTTTTTTAGAAGTTGTAACAAGAATACCACTTTTTGGAGTTTATGGCCAAAAATACGCTTCTAATACGCATTTTAAAAATGGGTAAATCTATTACGCATCTGAAAAATGGGTATTACATAAAAAAAAATAAAAAAAAAAGTGCAGAACATGTGATACGCATATCATAAATGCGTATCACCATAATCAAATGGGTGATACGCATTTTGTGAATGCGTATCTCATTTTTATTTTTTTTTTAAATTTTTTTTCAACTTTTTTTAATACGAATTACTCATTTTTAAAATGCGTATTAGTAATACCCAACTGAAAAATGCGTATTAGACGGGTATTTTTGGCCAAAATTTTAAAAAGAGGTATTTTTGTCACAAACTCTAAAAAAAGTGGTATTTTTGTCATTTTTTCAAATTAAACCTCTAAATAAGTCAACAAATCGTACACATTCAGTCAACAACTATTCAATCCAGCAAAATCGAATCAATAACAATCAACAATACCATAACTCCACACATACACACGATAATTACACGACATCGACAAATTATAACTACATAAGCACAATAACATATGAATTTAAGTTAGAGACCTTCAAGTTGATGAGCGATGGCGTTGATCAACTCTTTCGCAACAGCAAAAGCCACGTCTGCTTGAAACTCCTTGATCGGAAAAGACTCTCCGACGTTAAGACTCTGTAAAGCCGACGAAACGAGACTTTCCGGCAAGGTTAGGCCGGAAAGTGAAGCGGAAACGGCGGAAAGAACTAGTTTGACTATTTGATCGCCGAAGAGAGAGGTAGTGAGGTCCGGTAGAGTGAGATCGGCTGATCGGAGAGAAGCTCCGTCGATCACTTTCAGAGCTCGCTCCGCCATTTTTGCGAGTTTCGAGGTTTTAGAGGTGGTTTTGTATGTATGTAATTGTAAGTATATGTGTGTGTATAAAAGTGGGGACAAATTTTGAAATGTAGATTGGAGAGGGTCAAGAGTCAAGAAATTAAAAATAGAAATAACGCGTTGAACTTTTATTTGGGCGTTTGAATTTTATTTTTCGGCAAATCGCCGTTCATTTATAAATTATTTTTTCCTCTTTTTTTTTAAAACAAATATTTTGATATTTATATTCTTTTATATACAGTATTCTAAAGAATCCCGATAAATTCCCGATTCAACCGATTAATCCCCAATTAATCTCTTACAAAGTACACGACCGATTCGATCTTTGAAATCTGATTTATTCTTGCAATTTTTTTATTGGAGTATATATAATTATTTATTAAAATTAAAATACTATAATTAATTTAAAAATAAATAATTATAGAAATTATGATATAACAAATATATATTTGTTAATAAATAAATAATATATTCATAATAATATTTTAACTATAATTTAATAGTATAATACATCCGATTTTTACTCCGATTAATCCCCAATTTTCAATTAATCATAAATCGGTAGCTCGACCGATCTTTCCCGATTCCCGATTTTTGCTGTTGCAGACAGCAAAAGCTGGAAAGCTCACAGAAATGTGTTTGATAAATTCTAAAAACTTTTGTCTGGAAAAGCACTTTTGGTCTAAAAGCTGTTGTTAGCAAAACACTACGCCATAAGTGGGCTACTGTAATGCAAGTGTTACAAGCAGTGTTACATTAGCTAAGAAATTTTTGTCCTATTATAATACCTCAAAATTAGTGTTACAATAGCTATAAAATACTGTTATAGAGAAATGGCGCTGTTGCACCACATGTAACACCAGCACCTAGTGTTACAATGGTAACTTTTTTAACTTTTAAAAATATTTAAGTAAAAATGTTATTATAAATTAGTATTAAAATTATATTTTGGATTATTAATATATCAAGAATGTAATATATATTATTATAAAATTTATTGTACACAAATATAAGTCACTTTTTTAGTTTTTTATTTAATAAAATAATAAAAAAATTAAAAAAATTAAAATTATACACGTTTTAGTGAAAAATGGGCGGTACATTTTTTCTCGTAAACGAAAATGACCCATACTTTAGTGAAAAATGGGCGGTATATTCCTCCTGTTTGTCTCTTTTCCTCTTCCCCTCACCCCCTTCTTCTCACCATGACCCGACCCTGTCTCTCATCTCATCTCTCTATTTTCCCTCTCCTCTCCCCCTAATCCTCACTCCGGACACACCCTCCCTCCCAGACGCACTTCTCTCATCTTCTATATCTCTCAATTACATACAAATCGAGAAACCCTAATTTTCTCTATAAGTTGTGCACATCGGGTATACAGGATGCCCTAATTTTAGCTCTATAAGCTGTAATCTATACAAGAATTAATCGAGTCCTCAACACATATCGAGTCCTAAATTGTGTTACAGTAGGGTACAGTTGGGGCCCATGTGGGGCCCACTTATGCAATCTTGATCAAGCTATTGTATCACTCATTCTGTGTTATATTTGGGCCTGTTAGTGTTACAGTAGATGCCTATTGTAACGTTTTCCTCTCTGTTACAATAGATCAGTGAAGTGTTACATTAGGGTGTCTATTATAATGCTCGTATACGTAACACCCCCTGGTGTTACAATAGACCTATTGTAACGCTTTTGGGGCCTATTGTAACACCATTTAGGCATTACAATAGCTCACTTATGGCGTAGTGAAAACATGTCCCCCCATGCTTTTGAAAAAAGCTATTTTCAGCTTTTGCAAGAAGTAGCTATCAGTTTCACCATCAAACCTTCTCAAAAATATTATTTTTATATATTATATCTCAAAATATGTATAAATTAAAAAAAAATACCAAACAGTCATCTAATTTTCCTGACAGCACTTTTTCTCGCAGCACAGCAGTTTTCAACAGCACTCCCAAACGGAGCCGTAATTATGTACAAATTCTAATTGATGATGTCAAAAATTATCTAAATGCAGAAATAAAATAAACATATATAATCTTACAATTAGTGAATACCAGACTTTATCTTCAATTCTGAACTCTAACACAGTCTGTAGCTTCTTCAAGAAACTTCTTAGTAGATTTTCTTCCATAACATCCAAGTACCATTGCATCATTTGATTGTGTTCTTTTAGCTCATACGTTGATTCATCGTTTTGATAGATGGCTCTCCTGAGATCATGTAGCTTTGAATTCCAAGAGATAGATCATCCAGTTACAGAAATCCAATCTTCTTTCCATCAGGATTAAAAGTTAAGACTTCCCTTCTTAGACTCATTTCTATCTTAGCTACTCCAACAGGCATATCAACAGCATATTCTGTTTGATCAATGTACTTTGGAATGTAGTTTGATTTGTAAGGCATTTCTCTCTGCTTCAACTGTATCAGGTTCTTTATAAATGCAGACCATCTGACAGTTACAGGATTGGTTACGTTGAGAATTGTAGCAACAAGTTCTAGCTCCTGCCATGGTTTATCTTTCATCTGTTCTTGAGTCAACCTCAATCTTCTCACAGACTTCAGAAAATAGATCAGTTTCTCTCCAACAAGATAAATAACAATTTGTACTGATATGATCTTCTGCAAGTCTTCAAGCATCACATAGTCTCCAATTTTTGTCAGATTTGCATGCTTCCTTAGAATCAAAGTATCAGCCACAGATGGATCAACACCTAACATTCGCAGACCACTGGTGATTCTAGGTTTTCTAGCATGAGAACTCCCCCTGTAAATCTTCTTTATTGTTTCAGATGAGTCTCTTCTAGGTGCAAGCTTCTTGTTTCCCCACAACAACTTCCTATTCTCTTCAAAGTAAGTTCTGACTTATCAGAGTTTATATTTTCAGAATCAGGATTTGATAACTCAGTTTGAATTGGGTTTGAAGAATCAACAACATGAGTAGTATCAGAGGTTGTGATTGGTTGAACATCAACATTTGCTTCTTCATTAACTTGAGCAATGTCAGAGGTTAACTTCAGTTTTTCATCCAAGTCACCTCCAAGAATCTTTCTTATTTGATGAGCTTGACTGATTTCATCTTCTTCAACTCTTTCTTCAGTATCAAAGGATTTAGCAACTATATAGACTGGATCTATCAGTATTTGAGATTTAGGTGCCTTAGATATTGATTTCCTCTTAGAAACAACTTTGGCTTTAGGATTTGGAGGCTTAGACTTCTCTCCTATCTTCTCTCTCCCCTTATGTCTCCTATCAACAGTTAAGATAGCTTGGGACCTTAGAGTTCTTTCAGCATCTGCTTGACTTGCCTCCCTTATAACTACCCCTTTTTTAGGTCTATTAGAAGGATCATCTTCATAAGGATCTTGAGAGATAACAGCAACATCGGTATTTGTTGTCTTCATAAAATTCTTGAACTCTTCCTCCATCTGCCTTAGCTGTTCTAGATCAACTCTTGGGTTCTCTTTCTCAAATATTCTTCTACTCACCTCAGAGTCAAATGCTTGCATTTTTAGGTCCTTGTAAAACAGAGTTGTCTTTTTCCCTTTAACTTTCAAAGTATGTAAATACTGACTTGTCTCTGCACCAGCTTCTATTATTAGAATGCCTTGGTCATCATCGGCAGTTGTGACTTTCAGAGTTTGTTGAGTTGTTGTAGTCACAGTCAGTTTTTTTGATTGTTGAACAATCCTTGTGTTGGTGAGACTGCGTAGCTGTATGAACAGTTACGTGATAACTCAACACGATAACAACACTAGAACATGACAGGTTAATAATACTACGTCTACACAAGAAATCAGGAAGAATGAAGACAAGGCAAATACAAAGAATTAGAAGATTAGAAGAAGGCCTGAAGTCTATCTACAGGTCACTGAAAGAAGTTCATTAATATGATCATGCCTCAGTGAAGAACAAAAGTTAAAGACTTTCAGGGTTTTAGAAATGTTGAAGATTCAATGTACAAGTGCTACCGGAAGATTTCAGTGTATTGGCATTGATTGAAGATAGACGGTGTTCGAAGCATAAAAATCTGAAGAATTGAAGAGAGGGTATAGACAGAGGTTAATGAAGACGTTGTCTAAAGTACCATAAAGGAGTCCAGTGAAAGTACAGTTGTTTATTGACAGTCAGTGTATGAAGTAATAAAGTTGAGGCAAGCTTAACAATTTAATCAAGGCTATAATACGAAGACCTGAATCGGGGTTAATCGTCTGTGAACCAGACAAGTTGCACTAGGCGTCAACAGCTCGTGAAAGGAATCTGAGTATTATTTTTAGAAGAATTGTTAAGTTGAGGAACATACTTGGATTGAACATTTATCTGTTAAAGTATGAGAAGAGATGCGCGGGGTATACAGCTAAACAGCTTAGGGGACTGGCGAAACTCAAAGTTTAATTGTTAAATTAAATAAATTTATTTAATGGAATTTAATATAATTTATTTAATAAACTTAAAATAATTTATTTTATAAACTTTAAATAAATTTATTTTATAAATCTAAATTAGTTTATTTATATAAGTTATATTTAAGTTAATTTTATAAATTAATTTAATTACAATTTAAACTTAAAAAGAAAAGAAACAAAAAGAAAAGAAAAAGAAAAAGAAAAGAAAAAGAAAAAGAAAATACAAAAATAAAAGAAAAAGAAAATAAAAAGGAAAAAGAAAAAAAAGAAAAAAAGAAAAAGAAAAGAAAAAGAAAAGAAAAAGAAAAAAAGGAAACGGAATAAAAGAATAAACAAACAAACCTTTGTTAGTTTTTGGTTTGTATAAGTGAAGTACATAAACATGTACTTGGAAAGCAGGAGTAGCCACAGACTAATTACTCCTGGTAGCCACATACAATTTCCCCTCCCCCTGCCGCCACAGAGAAATGCAAATAATTATACAGGCAAATGATTTACCTGGTCGCCACAGAGGAACTAAAGCTGTCGCCACAGAAGTGCTCCTCTCCTCAGCCACACAATTTTATTGGATAAAAAGACTACACTTTGCAGCAGAAGAATTAAGCCATTCATTTTGGATGAAGTTCTGTTCATCTTCTCTCCCAAGAGAGTAGTGAAAATGGCAGCAAAGATTTACAGAGAAACTCAAGCTTTTTGTATATCCGTTTAACTTCTTACCGGAGTAACGTTATAATACCCGATTTAATTCTTGTATACTCTTAGGGGCATTATAACCGTTACCCGATAATTAAATCCTTAGACAAACAAAAGATAGATCATTGTATAGGATTTGATTTGTAAATCTTTATAGAAGCTAGGAACTTTGTTGTTCTTAGATTGTAGCCGGTTAATTTATTTACCGGAGTGTAGCAACACCCCTCGAGGATTTATATATGAATATATACTTTCCCGAATATCTTGTGTTCCTCGTTTTATATTCCCAAACACTATTCACCTCAAGAACACGGAACCACTAACCGAGCACTAAATCTTATATCCACTAAAGATTCGAAAGAATTTTTAATTTAATGATTATCGTATTCAACCCCCCCTTCTACGATAATCCGGGACCTATACCCTTGCACTCTTCCTTCTTCCTCCACCTTGTCTAGATGGAGTTCCAGTGGATTTTGATGATCCACTAGTCCCAACTAGATCTTCTCCCCTCCTCTTCATAATCTCCTTTCTTTCTCCCTTATCTCCACCATCAGGATTTGTGTCGTCAGCTTCTTTCAAAGTCAACTGTTTGCATTTAGATTTAGCAATCTTCTCCCCCTTTTTGGCATCATCACCAAGCAGTAGAGAAAGAATCAGCTCCGTTGAATTTTGAACCTCATCAAGTTATCCAGACATTTTCTCCTGTTTAGCTTCCAATCTAGCCTGATTGGCTTCAATTTGAGTCCATCTTTCAAGAATTGGTCCAATATGTTTTTGTATCTCCTGATGAGTAGTCAGCTTTGTAGCTAGGAAAGATTCTTTGATTTAATTGATTTGAGAAGTGGTGGCTTCCTGAACAGAATGCAGAGATCTTACCAATAGAGTAGATGCTTTCAGATGATTAAGCATATGAGGATTCTGAATGGTCTTCTCAGCTGTATCCAGATGATTGACATCATAATTCTTTGAAATAGGATAGTCAATATCCTTCCATTTCTTGTTCCAAACATCATTAAAGAAATCCTATTTTTTCTTAGCATCTAACTCTTTCAGCTTTTGTTGCCTCATATGTTTAGGCATATCTTCAGAGAAAAATGGATCATTCTCAGGATCTATAATGTCATTCAGATTAGAAGTATTGGCATCTTCACCATCATTAGATTCTGTTTCATGGACAGATCCTTAATCAGCAACTAGGAATATTGCTATATGCTGAACTTCAACACCACCTTCAGCATTTAATATTGAATCAGAAACTGGGGTTATACGAGAACCAGCTACCTCAGAAACTTCCATACCATCAGCATTTAGCTCCACATCTTCAAGAATTGTAGACAAATGAGCTGGGGCTTCAGGATTTACCTCCAGAACCTCGATACATGTGGACTGCTGTGGTCATCCTCTAGTGAATAGATCTTCATGAATGGACTATTGTGCTACTACATCTTCAGAAACAACAGGGAGAATTCAGGTGATATATTGATAGAATGAGTGGACTGCAGGAAAGTATTAGTACTTAGACTTGCAGAGAGATTATCAGCACTTGGTGCATCAGAGTTTATCTGAGGGACTACAAAATGTTGATCAGCAGCTGTTTCTTTATTACTCTGTGCACTTGCAAAATATAACAAATAATACTTAATCTTTGTGTTAGTTTATAGTAGTCTCACTACTTCCTCACACCACACAGCTTATAACTTTCAATAGTTAGAGTTTCTCACAAGGATTACTAAATACCAACTCTCATCTACCTCTCCTTTTACCAGGAAGGATCCTGCCTCTCTTTAATTTTATTTTTCTCTAAATCTTTTCACACATCTCAAAGAAAAAGCTTAGATAAATATGCAATCCTACAAAAATAAGAGGTGGATAAAGAAAGGTTGTATGTGGTCATACAACTAGAGGTAGTCCCTTAAATAAAGGTCTAGATATAATCATACCAGCATGATCTATAATACGCAAGATAAATGCTAATAAAATAAAATCAGTATTTAAAGTAAAATGCTGATAAAGTGGAATCAGTATGTATACCTTGTGATTCTGAAGATTCAGCTTCTATGCAGACATTCAGTGGAGGGACTGATAAGATATCAGTAGTTATTGGTGATGGATGAATTCTGTCTTCAGCATCTATAGCCAATACCATTGCTTTAAGAGTTAGGCCTTCATTACAACTTTGATACAATGGTTCTTGTGTGGCTGGAGGATCAGGAGTTGCTGGATTACTTTGACATCCAGGTTCTTGTGTACTCTTCTCCATAATTGCAGTGTGTGACTCCTGTGCAGGCTCTTCATGAAAAGCAGTTGTCTGACTGAATCTTTAGGATCTATTTACTTACATAAGTCCTTGATTTGAGAGACTTTTTCATGAATCTTGGTAGTTACAGCTTCATGCCATTCTTGAGTGAGATATTGGTTAAGAGGCTCAACATCTTCAATATCTGTTGTATTCCTTTGAAATGCAGGTTTTTGTGTGACTGGATCAGGATTTGTAGTTGTTGTATCCCTTTGAGATACAGGTTCTTGTATGCTAGATCCGGGAAAAAAACCTTTCCCTTGTAGCCTCTTGACAGTATCTTCAACTTGTTTATGAGAAATTTCTCTTGCTCTCTTGCTTTGTTGCTTCACAGGAGAATCAGACAAATTCACAGGTGCATCAAGATTTGATTAAAAATCAGGATTTGGTGTAAATGCCCCCTGTGTCTCCTCAACAATTTCCTTCTTGATTTTAAGAAGATTCTAGCATAGTAAACTTTGGTCAGCTTCCTTTCTTTAACCTTGGGCTCGTACCAACATCAGTATTTCTGGTACTTTCAACAGCATTAGTAGTTGTTCCCTCCTCAGTTGGTAGAACAACTGGTCTTGGAGAAGAATCAGATGAAAGGTTTGGAAATTTAGAAGATAAGGTAGCATTGTCCTCATCTGTATCTGATTCTAGTCCAGCAAGCACAAGTTTCCTCCTGACAGATTCTGAAGGCTTAGAAGGATGAGGAACTTGTGTTGTGTCAGCTTTTGGCTTTGTTACATCAGGATTTGTAGCCCTCTTAGCCAATTGTTTCTCTTTTTTTTACAACATGTGTCTTTTGGGAGACATCTGAGATGGCTTATGTTTGGTTGTGGTGGTGGTTGAGTTTGTGTTTAAAGTTGTGTGTGGTTTGTTGTGCTTGGATTAGCTACATGGGGGTTTCCAATAGTTATGTCCTGCAATTGAGCACTCTGCCTGTTAGGTAAGCCATAAGTCATAAGGAGCCTTGCAATGAGCAAGTTCCCAGCAACTAGTGGAAACCTCAAAGGAGCTAAATCATCCTTCTTTTCAACATGTGAAATGAGATCATAAAAGGCCCTTTTTGTTAGCTTAAATATTTCCACAACTTGATTAGAGGGGATAGGGGTATCAGGGAAACAAACATTGAAAATTAACTGACAGAATCTAGCATAATACACTATATTCCTATCAACAGTTAATCTATCACCTATAAAAGATAAAACTATTCTACCATAATCATAATTTAAACCATTAATCAGAGAGTACCCTATCTATTGTGTCATGATGGGTATAACATCAAAATTAGAAGATTTGTTGTTAAAAGCCTTTGTGATGCAGTCAATGAAGAAATTTCATTCATTCCTGAGCCCATTCCTCTTCAATTGACCAAGGTTATTTAAATCCTTGTCATAATCTATCTCAGTAAATAACCTCATCATTTCAGTATCTCCCATAAATCTAGTGTAGGAGGTATGAGCAGGTAACTGTAATGCATCCCTTATAGTTTGAGGAGTAACTATCATTTTCTTGTTGTCAAACTCAAACACCAAACTAGGATATCCATTGGCACCTCCATCATTATACACTCCAGTTTTCCAGATAGAGAGCACCTGGTCACCTGATATAGTTGTGGGTGCTGTGAGAGCAAACCCATCTCACTGGTTCTTAGAAAATCTTGAAAAATATGAAAATCAATGTTCACACTGTTATTATCCAAAATAGCAGAATAATTATTAGTCACAAACTTTGCACCGCCATAGCTAAAAGGTTTAGAAGCAACAGGTGAAGTCATTTTGGATTTGCAAGAAATTTTTTTGAACAGAAACTAGGGTTTCAGAGTTTACGGGTGAGATAGAGAGTAAAGTAGCAGAGAAGAAGATGATAGAGATAAGTAAAATGTTAATATGAAATCAAAAATTGATTTTGTATAACACATCACTCCACTAACTTATAAACATTTCAGTTTAGTGAAACACGTGGCAACATATAATTGACTGTAAAAGCAATCATGTAAACGTGTAGTAATGGTAGTTACCGCGTGCATAGTTCCCTAAAATTATGTTTTGTGTATACTCAAACATTTTTACATATCCTCACGCCATCAATAAATAATTATAATCATGCAAAAATTACCCACTTGCAAATAATTTCACACCTGTAATTAAAATACTGATTAAAATAATATTTGAATAAATTCAAAAATTATCATCAGAATATAATGGTCAATCAGAGTTTGACCAATATCATTATTTAATTAACAACTATCAGGATTTATCAGTCTACTAGAGTTTGACCAATATCATACTTTAATAACTACTGTCAGGATTTATCAGTTAACACAAGTTTGACCAATATCATAGCATACACACATAATCAGAGTATAACATGCAGCTACTTGCTGGGATTAATAGAAGCTAATTACATGCTTTCATGGCATCAGAGTTTAACACTATAATCAATATTTAGCAAGTACCCATACATAATAATAAGATACCACACTCTAACTATCAGTAGTTATTCCAAATTATTAGAGTTTGAGAAATGTCCTGATATCATTCCCAATTCATTCATCAATCTTGTAAAAGTAGCTTCACAGAGAGGCTTGGTGAATATATCTGCTAATTACTGATCTGTTGGAACAAAGACCAATTCCACTATACCTTCTTTCACATGTTCCCTTATGAAATGATACCTAATACTGATGTGTTTAGTCATAGAATGTTGTACTGGATTTCCTATAATTGCAATATCACTTTGATTATCACAATATATAGGAATAGCAGAATACTCTAACCCATAATCCAGTAATTGATTCTTCATTCATAGAATTTGAGCACAACAGCTTCCTGCAACAATATATTCAGCTTTCGCAGTTGATGTGAAAATTGACTTTTGTTTCTTGCTAAACCAAGAAACCAACCTGCCACCAAGAAATTGGCAGGTTCTATAAGTGTTTTTCCTGTCTATTTTACATCCTACAAAATCAGCATCTGAGTATCCAATTATCTTAAAGTCTAAATCTCTAGGATACCATAATCCAAGATCTATGGTGCATTTGAGATATTTAAAAATTCTTTTCACAGCTAATAGATGCGGTTCCCTTGGATCAGCTTGGAACCTTGCACAGAGACATGTAGCATACATGATATTTGGTCTACAAGCAATCAAATATAGGAGTGAGCCAATCATACCTCTGTAGTTATTTATACCTAATGATGAACCAGTATTTAAATCTAACTTGGTTGCAGTGACCATGGGAGTTGTTGCAGTTGAACTGTCTTGCATTCCCATTTTTTTGAGCAAATTCTTGGTGTATTTAGATTGATTTATGAAAATCCCTTCATGAGTCTGTTTTACTTGTAAAGCCAGAAAATAACTCAATTCTTCCATCATACTCATTTAATATCTAAACTGCATTAGCTTTACAAATCTCTCACAAAGTTTATCATTAGTAAAACCAAAATTGATATCATCAATATATATCTGTACTAATAACAGGTCCTTACCATGGTATTTATAAAAGAGAGTTTTGTCAATTGTACCTCTTCTGAAACCATTTTCTAACAGAAATAGAGCAAGTGTTTCATGAAAGGAATATGTCCTAAGTCCAATCATGAATTAGGATTTAGGAATAACTTCCTGTGTAATCTGTTTTGATTTCATTGATATTAATAAAAGACTTGTTTTGTTTTTATTACGGGCTCTATCTATTTAAGTGTTTAAATAAGATATACCATAGTTTAGAGTAAAGCTTTTTATGGATTATGATGAGATCATAATAGTGAGACCTAAAAGATGATAACTCTAAACTTAAATAGTTCCTGGTCGTAGGATTACTAATTGGTAATTAATAATCCGCAGAGATCGGTACATACTATGTTTGCTTCATTATGAGGGATGTCTGTTCTCATAGACATTTGTGTGGTGACACTATAGCTAGTATGTAGGTGCTTATTATGGAATAAGTTCACTGAACATGACTCGCACAGCTGAACAACTGATGGAGTTCACTCACGTGTCAGCAGTTATTCACATAGTGATAGTTGTACAAGTATCCTTAGACTTGAGGTCATCATAGTCATCTTGTGTACACTGAACTATGCTTTGGTTTAGTTCTTAGTCTCCAAGGACAATTATTAGGGCTCTACGGGGTATAGGAATTTGTACACGAAGATAGTGTATGATCAATAAAGGATCTACCCCTTCCAGTGAAGGAAGCGAATCTTCAAGGCTGATCCATTTATGCTAGTTCAGGAATCTCTGGCCAGAGTAAATGAAATTAGAAAGGAGTTTCTAATTTGCATAGAACTACGCATAGTAAATGGTAAGCAAGTGATTGAATTAGATAGGCTTGACACGAGATCCATGCCTTGTATTTAATCGGGACATTGAAGGGTAGAAGGAGTTTATTGTACGGTAACTATTCACTGAATAGGTTCTTGGTATTCTAAGCAGTGAATTCATATTATCCGGATAGTCGCGATATGCTGAGAAGTATCCCTCACGATGTAGAATAAATGTGATTAATTAATTAATCATATTTAATAAATTAGAGAATTTATATAAATAATGATAAAATAGTTTTATTATTATTTATTTCTACTACCGGCTTAATATTGAACCTACAGAGTCACACCATAAAAAGAGAATGATTTAATGGTGGAGGAATTAATTAATAATGGCTGATAATTATTTATTTATGAAATAAATAATTAATTGGCAAATTTAATAATTGATTAAATGAGATTTAATTGATTATAAATTAATTAAGAAAAGTTCTTAATATTATTAATTAAGGATTTAATTTTTGGAAATTAAATCAAGAGAGAGAATTATTTCTAAAGTGTTTAGAAAAAGGATTAATAATTAAAAGGTGTTTTAATTATTAATGAGAATAATAAATGGGATAATAATAATAATATTTATGGGAAAATTTCAGCTGAAAATGTTGCCTATAAATATACTATTATAAACCCTATTTTCATTCGAACCCAAAAACCCAAAAGTTTTAGAAAACCAAATTCTCTCCACCTCCTCCTCCTCCTTAACGTCGTTTTCTTGGTGGATACCGGTGGAGTGCTTCACGTTTGAGGAGCAGCTGCTAAGGATCTCCGAACGTTGCTTTTGGATCGCATATTAAAGGTTAGTAATCGATCCCCTCATTTTTACCATGATTTATATGCTTTTATTTGGATTTTTTATGTGTAAAAGTGTTTTACCATGCCCCCGCTGCGATTAAAATCTTACAATGGTATCAGAGCATAGGTTGTATGCATATAGATCTGTGGTAAAAATTTCAGAATTTTATGTGCTTGTATGAATTAATTATGATTTTTACAAGTTATATCATGGATTAATTTTGTATGATGAGAAATCGTTTCTCATAATAATTTTGAATGTTGATCTGGGTTCTACAAGTGTTGTAGATCGTTTGGGTATTTTTTTTCATAATTTTATGATGTATAGATTTTTTATTATGAATTTTTGAAGTTCTTACAATTAAATTCATAATTAAATAATCATATATATATATAAATTGTAAGTATATATATATTTTGCATCTGCTGTTATATCTGTACTGCTGTTATGAATTGCACGGGAAAAGACAGACCAGAACAGAGAATGTCAGGTGGCACGTTGTTCGAGGAGAGAAAAGGCGGCTGCTGCAAGAAAAAAATGGGTGTCGCGCATTCCGGGAATGCGTTACACCCTGTGGCGCATTCACGGAATGCGTTACACCTTTTAATGGCTTAAAAGGGTTGTAACGCATTACCGAAATGCGTTACAGGGCTTGTAACGCGTTCCCGTAATGCGTTACAGCCCGACTGTTCACATTAAATTTGATTTTCTGGGAGTTTCGTAACTCCGTTTTGGGCGTGCAATATACCGTTGGATTCGTTTTTCCGAGACGGATCTAATGGAGTGATAAATTTTAGTTTATATAATATTTTTGAACTGTTTATATTTCCATGAAGTGTTTTAAAGTTGTTTTTGACTGTTTTAATTACTTTTAAATGCTTCATGTGACACATAGAGATGTATAATGCTTAGACCAATATGCTAGATGATGTAACATGCCTACCTTGATGTTTATTCATGTTTATATATGTGATATATGCTTAGTTTATCATGCGATGATAGATTTAGGTGAACTTAAATGAACATAAGGCGTTTGTTAGACAACCTAGTATAGTGAAATTGTTTTATAACCTTAAGAATAATATTATGAATACAATCATGAGATTCTTGTGTTTATGAAACACGTAATTGAATATAAATTTTCGATATGAGAGAAAGGATGATTCTGTCAACAACAGATTTCTATCTGTAAGAAAGGGTTATTAAGTGACGCCTCTTGACAATGCTCCACCCGATCTGAGAATCATCTGATTATTGATTATTGATTTGAAATATTTAATTTAAAAGGAAGAATTTCTTTATAATATGATTATGATTGTAACGTAATATAATCCCTCTAAAATTAAATAATATCAAGTAGTAATTGGCCAATGACACAACGGGCTTGTGTCGGTCATTGCCTTCCAACATGATAGAAAGTAGTTCTTATTTTTAAATCATTGTCGTTTCGTGCCACAGCCGAGGGCTTTGATTTCAAAATAAGAAATACTTGTCTATTACATAGAGATGTGTACATTGAATAAAGAATCTAAAGGTCGTTACGTGTCACAGCCGTGGGCCTTTGGGGACTGATTCAATTGTACGGAATGTTGGGTTAGACTTGACTTAGAATATTGAGTTTGTCGTGCCACAGCCGTGACTCAATTATTCAAGAGGCTAAAGTTTGATTAGGGAATAACATAAGATGTAATTGACAAGAGTTGTCTGCCTATTGAACATTACATGGCGTTTCGTGCCACAGCCGGGGTTGTGTAATGGAATGTAGGATCCCTATTCCCACTAGCATTATGAATGCTTAATTTTTCACGTAGGGGGTTGAATAAATTAGATAAACTAGTGGGAGCCACTTATGAATAAAGACCCGATTCATATAGTGTTTTAAAATGAAATCGAATATTTGCTAAGTGTTGTTATGTGTTTATCATTTACAGATTTACTTTGTACGTTATGTCTTCTGTACTATCACTCAGGAGCATACTAGATGCTCACAAATTGACTGGTCCTAATTATGCTGACTGGCTTCGAAACTTGAGAATTGTTCTCAGGATTGAGAAGCTGGAATACGTGATTGACTCACCTAAGCCTACTGAACCTGCTAGTGATGCACATAATGATGAACATGTTGTGTATCGTAAGTGGATAGATGATGCAAATGTTGCTCAATGCATCATGCTAGCTTCCATGAACATTGAGCTACAGAAGCAACATGAGCATATGGATGCTCACACTATCCTAATGCATCTACAAGAGTTGTATGATGTGGCGGGGAGGACAGCTCGATATGAGATATCGAAGGAGCTGTTCGGTTGTAGGATGTCTGAGGGATCATCTGTGAATGACCATGTACTTAAGATGATCAATTTGATTGAACGTCTTGGACAACTTGGTTTTGCCATGGATGGGGAGCTGAGCCAAGACTTGGTCTTGCAATCGCTTCCGAGTTCGTTCTCGCAGTTTGTTGTGAAATTTAAAATGAATAAGTTGGATGTCAGCCTGCCTGAACTCCACAACATGTTGAAGACTACGGAATTGAATTTTCCCCCTAAGAAGAGTTCTATTCTTCTAATTGGTGAAGGTTCCAATCCTAAGAAAAGGAAGAGGAACTCTTCCAAGAAGAAGAAAGTAGGTGAAGAAAAGTCGGTTCCACTAAAAGCTAAAGACCCCAAGAGCAAAGTTGTTTGCTTTCACTGTAACAAGGTGGGGCACTGGAAGAGGAACTGCAAGGTTTACCTTGCAGAATTGAAGAAGAAGAAGGGTAGTGAGACTACCGCTTCTGATTCAGGTATATTCATGATAGGAGTGAATATGTCATTAAATCAAATTTCTACTTGGGTATTAGATACTGCCTGTGGTTCTCATATCTGTAATTTGTTGCAGGCACCAAGGAGAAGTAGGACTCTTGAGGAAGAGGAGGTGATTCTACTGATGGGAAATGGAGCAAGAGTTGCTGCTGAAGATGTAGAATCATTTCATTTACATATGCCTACGGGCAAGACTATTATTTTAAATAATTGTTATTTTATTCCCTCGATTGTGAGGAATATTATTCTCATGTTAGACTTGGCTGGATTTTTATTTATTATTGAGAATAATGAATGTTCTATTCTTAGAGATAATATTCTTTGTGGACGTGGTACTTTAAATAATGGTCTGTATAAATGTGACATAATTTACTTCAGATTGAACAAACTAATAAAAGAAAAGAGATGATGAAAATCTCACTTCATAGTGGCACTGCAGTCTCCATTTAGTAGACATGGAGAGAGGACTGCAAATTTGATAGGAATGGTACACACAGATGTATGTGGACCAATGTCTACGCAAGCCATAGGTGGATTTTCATACTTCATTACTTTCATAGATGATAGATCTAGATTCGGATATGTGTTTGATGAAACACAAGTCTGAAGCCTTTGAAAAGTTCAAAGAGTATAAGTATGAAGTGGAGAAATAAACCAAACATAGTATTATAATTCTTCGATTAGATCGAGGCGGTAAATACTTTAATGGAGTGTTTCTAAATTATCTCAAAGTAAATGGTATAGTCTCCCAGTGGACTCCTCCAGATTGGTATCTGAAAGGAGAAATCGAACTTTGTTAGACATAGTTCGGTCCATGATGAGCTATGAGAATCTTCTAGTATTCCTATGGGGTTATGCATTGGAAACCTCAGCATATTTACTGAATAAGGTGCCTTCCAAATCTGTTCCTCAAACTCCGTATGAGATATGGAAAGAAAGGAAACCGAGTCTTAAACACGTTAAGATTTGGGGATGTCCAGCTTATGTCAAGAAAGTTGACCCAGATAAGCTGGAATATCGATCCGTAAAATGTAGTTTTGTGGGATATCCTAAAGAGATTTTAGGGTATTACTTTTACACCAATAATCGGGTGTTTGTCTCCAGACATGCTACCTTCTTTTAAAAGGAGTTTATCCTTGAAGGAAACAGTGGGAGCAAAATTGAACTTGATGAAGTTCAAGAAGCACAAACTACTACGGATCAAGTGGAAACACATGTTCTGACTGAACAACCTTTTGTGGAACAGCCCATTCATAGATCAGGGAGAGTGTCTCGCCAACCTGAGAGGTAATATGGCCTTGTCATTGAGAATGACAATGAGTTGTCGATCATTGATGATGACGACCTTGTAACCTATAATGAGGCTATGAGTAGTGTTGACTCAGAGAAACGACATAGTGACATGAAATCCGGAATGGAATCTATGTATACGGTATACAAAAGATAGATTATAGCAGATGGCCAGGTGGAGACCTTTAAGTCCAGGCTTTTGGAAAAAGGATTCAAACAAAGGCAATGGATTGACTTTGATGAAAGTTTTTACCTATAGCCCTGTTAAAATCAGTTCGGATTTTGCTTGCGATTGCTGCTTACTACGACTATGAGATCTGGCATATAGCCAGATGGTTTTCTTTCCAAGTGAAATGAAAGCCTAGTGTGTAAGCTACTGCGAACCATATGTGGTTTAAAGCAAGCTTCTCGAAAGATGGAACATTCATTTTGATGAGACAATCAAAGAGTTTGATTTTATCAAAAACGTAGATGAACCATGCATCTACAAAAGGGTTAGTGGGAGCGCGGTAACATTTCTTATATTGTATTAGAGTTGACACACATAACAACATAGCAGACCCACTCACAAAGCTACTTTATGAAAGTCACTTTGATCGTCATAAAGACAAGATGGGTATTAGATACCAGAGTGATTGGCTTTAGTACAAGTGGGAGATTGAAAGGATTATGTCCTAAGTCCAATCATGAATTAGGATTTAGGAATAACTTCTTGTGTAATCTGTTTTGATTTCATTGATATTAATAAAAGACTTGTTTTGTTTTTATTACGGGCTCTATCTATTTAAGTGTTTAAATAAGATATACCATAGTTTAGAGTAAAGCTTTTTATGGATTATGATGAGATCATAATAGTGAGACCTAAAAGATGACAACTCTAAACTTAAATAGTTCCTGGTCGTAGGATTACTAACTGGTAATTAATAATCCGCAGAGATCGGTACATACTATGCTTGCTTCATTATGAAGGATGTCTGTTCTCATAGACATTTGTGTGGTGACACTATAGCTAGTATGTAGGTGCTTATTATAGAATAAGTTCACTGAACATGACTCGCACAGCTGAACAACTGATGGAGTTCACTCACGTGTCAGCAGTTGTTCACATAGTGATAGTTGTACAAGTATCCTTAGACTTGAGGTCATCATAGTCATCTTGTGTACACTGAACTATGCTTTGGTTTAGTTCTTAGTCTCCAGGGACAATTATTAGGGCTCTACGGGGTATAGGAATTTGTACACGAAGATAGTGTATGATCAATAAAGGATCTACCCCTTCCAGTGAAGGAAGCGAATGTTCAAGGCTGATCCACTTATGCTAGTTCAGGAATCTCTAGCCAGAGTAAATGAAATTAGAAAGGAGTTTCTAATTTGCATAGAACTACGCATAGTAAATGGTAAGCAAGTGATTGAATTAGATAGGCTTGACACGAGATCCATGCCTTGTATTTAATCGGGACATTGAAGGGTAGAAGGAGTTTATTGTACGGTAACTATTCACTGAATAGGTTCTTGGTATTCTAAGCAGTGAATTCATATTATCCGGATAGTCGCGATATGCGGAGAAGTATCCCTCACGATGTAGAATAAATGTGATTAATTAATTAATCATATTTAATAAATTAGAGAATTCATATAAATAATGATAAAATAGTTTTATTATTATTTATTTCTACTACCGGCTTAATATTGAACCTACAGGGTCACACCATAAAAAGAGAATGATTTAATGGTGGAGGAATTAATTAATAATGGCTAATAATTATTTATTTGTGAAATAAATAATTAATTGGAAAATTTAATAATTGATTAAATGAGATTTAATTGATTATAAATTAATTAAGAAAAGTTCTTAATATTATTAATTAAGGATTTAATTTTTGGAAATTAAATCAAGAGAGAGAATTATTTCTAAAGTGTTTAGAAAAAGGATTAATAATTAAAAGATGTTTTAATTATTAATGAGAATAATAAATGGGATAATAATAATAATATTTATGGGAAAATTTCAGCTGAAAATTTTGCCTATAAATATACTATTATAAACCCTATTTTCATTCGAACCCAAAAACCCAAAAGTTTTAGAAAACCAAATTCTCTCCACCTCCTCCTCCTCCTTAACATTGTTTTCTTGGTGGATACCGATGGAGTGCTTCACGTTTGAGGAGCAGCTGCTAAGGATCTCCGAACGTTGCTTTTGGATCGCATATTAAAGGTTAGTAATCGATCCCCTCGTTTTTACCACGATTTATATGCTTTTATTTGGATTTTATATGTGTAAAAGTGTTTTACCATGCCCCCGCTGTGATTAAAATCCTACATTTCATACCAGGTTCTTGGATCTTATTTTAGTCCATTGAGTTTTGTATCCGGCTTATAGACATAATCAGGATATTTTGGATCTATGAACCCTGGAGGCTGTTCAATATAAACTTCCTCTTCAAGTTCACCATTCAGAAATGCATTCTTCACATCCATTTGGAACACTTTAAACTTCTTGTGAGCAGCATAGTCTAGAAAATTTCTGACTGCCTCAAGCCTTGCAACTAGAGCAAAAGTCTCATCATAATCAATACCTTCTTGCTGTGAATAGCCTTTTGCAACCAACCTTGCTTTATTTCTTATAATTATACCCTCACTATCAGTTTTGTTTCTGAACACCCACGTTGTACCAACAATTGATCTATTATTTGGTTTTGGCACAAGAGTCCAGACTTTGTTCCTTTCAAATTTATTAAGCTCCTCTTGCATTGATGTAACCCAGTCAGAATCTCTAAGAGCTTCTTCCACTTTCCTTGGTTCATTTTGAGATAGAAAAGAATGGTAAAGACATTCATTTTGAGTAGCTTTTCTGGTCTTTACACCAAGTCAGGATTTCCAATGATTAAGTCAGGTGTATGTGACTTAGACCATTTTCTTGCAGATGGAAGTTGACTTCTTGAAGTAGAACCTCCTCCTTGATTCATGAACTCTCTAGTATCTCTTTGACGTGTACCACTATCATTTCCTGATGCTCCCCCTGAATTAGTATTTTCAGTACTATCAATATTTGATCCATTAATATTTGAGGAGTCAGAGTTTGATGAATTAGTTACTGATATTCCTTAAGTTGAATCACTTGTAGAAGACTCTTGTTTAGAATCATGTTACTCCCCCTCAACATGTGCTTCAATATTTGCAGAATTTCCACTGTCATGTGGATCATCAGAGTTTAGAGTGATATCAGGATTTACTGTATCAGGACTTGTCAGAATATCAGGATTTAGTTGTTCAACATATGATACTTCATTTTCAAATCTCAACTCATCATGGTCATCTGCATATTCTAGACATGTAATCTTCTTGTCATCAAAAGATACATGTATAGATTCCATGATTATCCTTGTTGATGTGGATCGCACCACAAAGAAAGAAAAAAGAAGAAAAAAAGGGATAAGAGAAGAAAATGATACAGAATCGTGAACTTTGAATCTCAAATTGCTTAGATCAATCCAGAAACTAAGTAATTTGAATCTAACCTTCAAAACATTCCAGTATTTGAAGTTTAGAGAAAGAAAAACTGCTCATAGTTTATCTCAAAACAAAAGTTATATATCATCCGTTGTATCTGTTAAAAGATTACATGAGAGGGGTATTTATAGGCTTAGACAATAACCCAAACCCAATAGGATTCCAAGAGAAATTCAATACCAGCTTGAATTAGCCAATATCCGAATCCTTCCAGGAAACAAATTCAAAAACCAAACCCCAATAGAAAAAAAGACAAAAACCAAATCCAAATAGGATAATAAAATCCTAAGTGCTTAAAACAAGAAAAACCCTTTCAAGCGAAAGGTAAAAACTTGCAAGCAAAATTCTAATTAATAAATATAATAATTAGCTACTTATCCAGCTTCATGCATCGCTCCTTTATTCCTTTTTGTCCAAGTAAGCTTCACAACCCATGTTTGCGTCCTCTCCAATTGAACATCACAACTAGTACACATAGCCAAATCCCAATTAATATATTCATTCCTTGATCCTCATCATTTTCCTCTCCTTTGAAAAAAACTCGTCCTCTAGTTCTAAAGTATTTAAGAATAAGCACACAACGAGATGATTTCTTGTAGAAATTGAAAGCTTTGAATTGCAATTCCATGACCAGTATCTTAGGAAATAAACTCGAAAGAATAAGATAGTTTGTTGAGTAGGTACATTCAACAAGTTCTCTACCCCTAGAAAATCATTGTGTTCCACCATGATATTATTGTTTTCTTCGCACACAACCTCATTAGTTTGAAAAATCTCTTCGAGCACCTCTTTCTCTTCAACCACATCGTTACGCACAAATTTAGATGCGTCTATTAGATCTTCTTCAATAACCAAGTCTTTCTCAATATATGACATGCTTTCTTCATGCTTCTCTGTCATAGCTTCTTTTGGAACTTGTTCCTCTTTTGCAACAATTATTGGTGTAATCTCAGCTAACACCCTACAATCAACAAGCAAATTAACATCATTCATTGCATTAGCAGATGTTTCTTCTTCTTCTTTCATGTTTGCTACCTCCTCTTGAGTTTGTTGAGAAAGATCAAACCTTTGAAAAGTATGCTTCCGATTCTCCATTTGCTCATCTTGTTGATAATTTTCAAATTTCAAAGCTATATTACAGACATCTTTAAAAGAGATATATGGACTTGATTTAACCTTTTGATGAATATGCAAATTCAATCCACGGATAAATTTTCCAATCTTCATTGTTTCGGTCTCCTCCAAGTCACAAATAAGGCACAATCTCTCAAATTCAGAAGTATACTCAGGAACACTCATAGTACCTTGGGACATGGATGTCATCTTCATTATGCATTCTAATTTATAATCCAAAGGAATATATTGTGCACAAAGTTTCTTCTTCAAAGATGTCCAAGTCTTAATCTTTTCTTTTCTAGATCTAACTCTTTTTGTGTTTAGATTATCAAACCACAAGTCTGCTTCCTTTATAAGTTTAAGCGCCGCAATCTTGAATATTTTCATCTCAGTCCAACCTGTATAAGCAGAAATCTTGTCGACTTGTGTAACCCATTCAACAAAATCTTCTGCGCTACCCAAACCTATAAAATAACCAAGCTCTATACCAGGATCATAGACTTCATCACTATCTTTCACCTTAATTAAAATTTTACCCAATGCATCAAACCTTGATTCCGCTGAATTAGCAAGCTTTTGCGTATGTTTATCAATCTTATCCAATTTTCCAAGTAATTTTCTGAGCAATTCATCCGTAGCCATAAGAAAAATCTGAAAATAAAAATTTGGTGAACAGTACCCGTGAACAGTGCACGTGAACAGTACTCGGGAACAGTGCCGATGAACAATAACCCCGTGAACAGTACTCGTGAATAGTAATTTTTTTTGAAACCTATATCTCCCAACAATTAAGAAATTGGAGAAAAAACCTTGGCTCTTGATACCAAATTGATGTGGATTGCACCACAAAGAAAGAAAAAATAAGAAGAAAAGGGATAAGAGAAGAAAAAAATATTTCAAAAGAACACGATCAATCCAGAAATGTGAACTTTGAATCTCAAATTGCTTAGATCAATCCAGAAACTAAGTAATTCGAATCTAATCTTCAAAACAATCCAGTAATTGATTTTTAGAGGAAAGAAAAACTGCTCATAGTTTATCTCAAAACAAAAAATTTATATCATCCATTGTCTTTGTTAAAAGATTACATGAGAGAGGTATTTATAGGCTTAGACAATAAACCAAACCCAATAGAATTCCAAGAGAAATTCAATATCAGCTTGAATTAGCCAATATCCGAATCCTTCCAGGAAACAAATTCAAAAACCAAACCCGAATAGAAAAAAGACAAAAACCAAATCCAAATAGGAAAATAAAATCCTAAGTACTTAAAACAAGAAAAAAAATTCAAGCGAAAGGTAAAAACTTGCAAGCAAAATTCTAACTAATAATTATATAATAATTAGCTACTTGTCCAACTTCATGCATCGCTCCTTTATTCCTTGTTGTCCAAGTAAGCTTCACAACCCATGTTTGCGTCCTCTCCAATTGAACATCACAACTAGTACACATAGCCAAATCCCAATTAACATATTCATTCCTTGATCCTCATCACTTGTTCTCAGATTTTAAACTATGAAGGCTTTTGTAGACAATGGATATCCCACAAAAATGCCTTCATCAACTTGTAGATCAAATTTGTAAGCTGTTCTGGATGAGTTTTGATAACAAAACACTTGCAGCTAAAAATGTGAAAGTACTTCAAATTTGGATTCTTTCCCTTCACCATCTCAAATAGTGTTTTACCATGCTTGTTGATCAAAGTTACATTTTGTGTAAAGCAAGCAATTTGTATAGTCTCAGCCCATAAGTAGATAGGTAATATTGCTTCCTCTAGCATAGTTCTTGCAGCTTTTATAAGAGTTCTATTCTTTATTTCAACAACTCCATTTCGTTGTGGAGTCCCAGGGGCATAAAATTCTTGTTTTATTCCCTTGTATTTGCAGAACTCTTCCATAGAACTATTCTTAAATTTAGTTTCATTATCACTTCTGATGATCTTCACTTTATATGTTGATCCTTTTTCCAGTTCTCTCACATGATCAAGAAGAATGGATGGAGATTCATGTTTGGTGTGCAGAAAGTACACCCATATGTATCTTGTATATTCATCAACAATTACAAGTGCATACCTCTTCTTGGCAATAGACATAACATTGACTAGACCAAAAAGATCAATATGAAGTAGATGATATGGTTCAAGAATAGAGGATTCAGTTTTACTCTTGAAAGATGTTTTCCTTTGTTTGGCTTTCTTGCATGAGTCATATAAGCCATCACGAGTAAATACTGCATTAAGAAATCCTCTTACAAGGCCTTTCCTCACAAGTTCATTGATGTTGTTGAAATTGAGATGAGAAAGTCTTTATGCCAGTTCCAGCTATCTTTCATAGATGCTCTACTAAGTAGACAGACTTCTGATTCATCAGTATTTGTGGGGACCCTGGCTTCATATAAGTTACCATATCTTACACCAGTCATTACAATCTTGCCATCAGACTTACTGACAATTTCACAATATTCTTCATAAAATATCACATGGTAACCTTTGTCATAGATCTGACTCACACTGATCAAATTATGCTTGAGTCCGGCAACAAGAGCTACATCTTTAATGATGACATTTCCTATTTTGATTTTTCCATATCCCAAGATTTTTCCTAAGTTTCCATCTCCATAAGAAACAATTGGGCCAGCCTTCTCCTTAAACTCTGATAGCAGGGATTTATATCTAGTCATGTGTCCTGAGCATCCACTATCCAGGACTAGAGAATTTCTCTTGTTACCCTACAATCAGTATTTAAATCAGTTAGAGTTTTTAAAGACCCGAACTTGCTTGGATCTTTTAGCCTTTTAAGTTTGTTAACATATGCAGCGGAAGACTTCATATCAGAGTTTATGTTAACATTCTTACTATCAGTATTTACACATGCAAAAACAAATTTTGTTTTATTTAAAGAGGGTTTCAGTTCATAATAATCATAATATAAACTGTGATATTCTTTACATGTATAAATAGAGTACCACACACAACCACAATGAAAACAAGGATTCTGTGATTTATATCTAATTGTTCTATTCCTAAACTCTGATTTGGGAGGAACAATATTTATCTCTTTATCTCTTTATCTCCTTGTCTTTCATGTGTTCTTCCTTCAACTTTTGCTTAAGTTGTTTCTGAGTCATTAAAGCAATATTTACTGATCTTGTGTGAACCTGTTCACTCTTATCACTATTTAAGTTTGATTTAAGTGCTGAGGTTGAACCTACCTCATGAACTGACTTAACAGTATCAGCACTTGAATTAAACTTAATGGGCTTCAACTGAACTTTGTTCAATATAACCTTATTATCAATATTTTTTGGTTTAACCTTCTCCGTTTCTTTTCCAATTTTCTTATCAGAATTAGATCTATTTGTATATCTTAATCCTGATCCCCAACAACCATTTTCCAAAATATCCTGAGTTGTTTTTCATGAGTTAGTCCAAAGCATAATAACCTCTCTTTCTTTAGCTAACTACTTTTCTAGATAAGCATGCTTTTCTAACAGTTTTTCTTTAACATAAACAGTATTATCTCTTTCTTTTTGAATTTCTAGCATGAAAACCAACTCAATTTCTAGGTGATCATTCCTTTCCTTTAACTCAGATTTTTCACTCTTGATTCTATTATTCTCTAAAGTTTGATCCTTATAACTAACATGCGGAGATTTAAGAAATAATCTAAATTCAGAGATATCATCAGTATTAAAAGTAAAGGTGGTTTAAGGTACATTTAATTCAGCAGTATCAACCTCAGTTTTAGCATTTGCCATGAGAGCATAGTTAACACCATCATTTGAATCTGATGAAACATCTCAATTTTTCTTCTTTGTGATCAAGGCTTATTTCTTCTCAGCTTTTGGTTTTCCGCAGTCAGCTGAAAAGTGTCCAATTCCATTACAGTTTTAGCACATTTCCTTTGATTTGTCATATTTTCCAGACTTTGATTCCTTCCAATCATTATTTCTTTTGTCATTCCTCTTATCAGAGTTTGAGGAACTGGAACCCTTTCTGAAAAACCTTTTCCCTTTCTTGAAGTTCTTGTAGACCATCGTTTTGAAGCTTTTAACCACATCCATTTGTTCCATGTCTTCATTGTTATCATGATCACTATCAGTATCTGATTCGCTATCAGTATTTGAGTCATCATCAGAGTTTGATGACTCAGTATCAGACTTTGCAACCATAGCTTTTCCTTTGGAGTAACCTTTTATCCTAACTTTTTCATTTGGCTTCTCTTCAACTCTAAGTGCATTTGGATTAGTCTTGGATCCTTTTCTCTTGCTTCCTTTCTCCATCTCTAGTTCATGAGTCTTCAATATGCCATAGATCTCATCTAGAGATATTTCTTCAAGTTCATAATTATCCCTTATTGATGTTACCTTAAAGTCCCACTTTTTAGGGAGTGCAAGTAGAAACTTCAAGTTTGAGTCCTCTAAATCATATTCCTTGTTGACAAGAGATAAATCATTCAACAGTTTTATAAATCTATCATAGATCTCAGTTAAGGAATCATTCTCTCTTGAGTCAAAGTGCTCATATTTTTGATTAAGTATTGTCCTCATGTTTTTATTGATGGTAGTAGTACCTTGACACTTTACTTCTAAAGCATCCCAAATTTCCTTTGCTGTTTTACATCTAATTATCCTGCTGGACATAACAATATCAAGACTGTTGTGAAGAATGTGTATTACTTTTGCATCTTTCATAATAGATGAAAAATCCTCAGGAGAATAGTCCTTATTATCTTTATCAACCATCTTCTCATCTTGACCAGTAACTACTACTGCCAACTTCATTGGCCTATGAGGACCATCATAAAACCTGCTTAGATATTCGGGATCTGTAGCTTCCAAGCACATGGCCTTCCCAACCTTCTAGATTGGATATTCATGTATTTTTAGGATTGGAACCTTGATAGCTTCATACTTACTCATATTATTGCTAATATATGGTATGATTGAGGGTAGTGGTGGTGGATTCTGTTGTTGTTCTTTTTCTGCCATTAAAGATTAATTTTCAGATATTAAACTATTTGTATATCAACAGCGAGTTCTGATACCAATTGTTAGGTCCATAATACAACTGTAGAGGGGGGGGGGGGTGAATACAGTTTATGCAAACAAATCGATAACAGTTAACAAAATCAATAATTTTTATATTAATATGATAAAAGTGTTACACAAGTACACTCTTAAAGGATGAACAATTATCCTTGAGAGCTGCTAGGTTATATTAAAGATATAACAATTCGTAACTCACATAGTGTAAACCTAATATATGCTTATATAGTGCACAGTTACACAATCAATAAGAAATCTTATTCTATTTCAATAAGGAAGCCTAACACATATCCATGTATGATTACTTCTGAAATAAAGTCCATCACCGCCTTGAATTTTGCAATCCTTTTTTTCTCGAATATCTACTGAAGTGACTTAATCTTAATCACATCAAATGCTGATCATCAAGTACTAATAGACAAGTAATGATGACGTCACCTTCAGTAAATACTGATATTAAGTCCTGATAATAAACTCTGATAGTTTATATCCTGATATCATCAATTATATCTAACACAACAATAAGACTTCTGGAGGAAAAGGGCAAAATAACATTGGTTAAAAATTGTTGATAATAACATGAAGTATTTTCATGTATATGCTTCGACAAGAAAGAAAAAGAATCAGATAACCAAACTAAAAGATAATAATGACAACCAGCATGATTGGAAGCATGTACTAGGAGATATTATTGGCGGCTATTATAAAACGTTATTCCAATCTTACAAAACAGTATGTGGTGAAGTCCTCGAAAATATTGATATTCGAATCAGTACAGCAAAAATAAACTACTATCTACAGAATTCACGGTTGAGGAGGTGAAATAGGCAATTTTCTCTATGCGTCCGAATAAAAGCCCAGGTCCAGACGGAATGAACTCAACCTTCTACCAAAGATTTTAGGAAATAATAGGTAATGATATTTCTTTTGCTCGCATAAATATCTTATCTACAAATAATATTCATGTTGGCTTGAATGATACACTAGTGGTTCTCGAAGAAAAATAACATGAAATTATGAATAAATTGAGACTGATTTTATTGTGTAATGTTTTGATGAAAATTGTAACAAAAATGCTAGCTAATAGAATGAAGGGTGTGCTGAAAAATGCAATATCAGAGATGCAGTGCTTTCATCCCCGATAGGTTTATAACGGAAAATTTTATAGCAGCCTATGAGTTTAACCACTGGATGAAGAAAAAACACCGAGGAAAATGGGTAATTCAGCTTTAAAAATTGATATGAGTAAGGCATACCATAGGGTGGAGTGGAGTTTTATCTTAGCCATTATGCGGAGAATGGGTTTTTGAGTATATAAATTAAATGGATTAGCTTGTGCATGTCTTCTGTGAAGTACAATTTCATTGTCTCAGAGCATGAAGTTGGCCTTACAATGCCAAACAATGGATTACGTCAAATTGACCATATTTCACCTTACTTATTCCGTCTTTGTGGAGAAGTGTTGGAAATCGCATATACTTTTGATGATGAACAAAACATTTAGCATAACATTTCATTAAGTAGGAAGTAGCTATCAATGGCTAAATTATCTTTGTCTAATATTTATTGATATAGTAGCTTATCTGTGATAAGAAGGTGTAGCATTTTTCATGTAGATCTCAACTTATAGTAATAATTTACTAGTGACTTGACAGAGCACAAATACCAAATCTCACAGAGCACATGGGCTGATAAAAGATCTCAGTTTGACAAATGGAAGCCAAGAAAAAATGAGCATGTGATCTTGGATGTGAAGAAAAAGAAATATATTATTTCAATGCATGACAAATGGAAGGGTTATTCAAAGCAATATATCAAGATAAAATCTAGCCTCATTTGTCAAGTCTCACGGGAAAGAGAATGAAGAAACAATCTAGCTGGACCTTGAAGACTGTGTTTGTCATGACCAAACCCGAATACTAATAAAAGAAACTACTACAATAATATCACATCTCAATATAAAAACTTCAACATTTTTCTTTTATAATACCAAACTTGTCACGACCAAACCCGAATACTAATAAAAGAAACTACTATTATAATATCACATCTCAATATAAAAACTTCAACATTTTTCTTTTATATCATAAGTCCATTAAAGCCAAATATAATTACACACATTTAAAGTCTACTTTCCGTCTTTAACACAAACCATAACTAAAACATACTATTAAACGTGTCATTACTAGATGACATATAGTAACACATGTAGATAGGCCATCCCATAGGTCAAAATAACCATATGTACATCATCCAGGCAAGGTTCTGCTTCAGCTCGGTCCCATTTCTACTTGTTTTTATCTTTACCCTTACAACACAAGATAACTATGAGCTATGTCGCTCAGTAAGTAAAGTAATAGAAGATAACTAACATACAAATATAATCCATCATGTATAAATACATTTTCTCATATCTTTATTCTTTATGATCTTGATACATTTATTTAGTGCACACTGTTCGATTCGACATTTGCCTGCAGAGCTTTCTTATCATATAATATCCCATGGGAAACC
Source organism: Apium graveolens (assembly GCF_009905375.1). Lineage (NCBI taxonomy): Eukaryota > Viridiplantae > Streptophyta > Magnoliopsida > Apiales > Apiaceae > Apium > Apium graveolens. The sequence goes on from NC_133647.1 coordinate 11,073,400, forward strand.
TCCCTTGGCGCCATTACCAACAGAGTGGCTCATTGTATACCTTATTCCATCGTTGCCCCATCGAGCTCAAGACCTAAGGTGGCCTTGCTCTGTGGTATATGATCACATAGATCTTAGATCACATAGATCTTAACAACATGGGGGAGGCAAGATCAACTCATATTCGATAATCGAACCTGGCCTGCCCGTAACGGCTACCCTCACAAGCCTACAAAAGGCTTAATATAAACTCGTCTTATCGTAACAGTGGCACAATTCAATATACATTTACCTTTTCCAATTGATCATATGCATAATCTCATAACTAATTAACAACATATGTTATCACGATTTCACAATATCAACTTACACAAAGTCACGAAACTATAAACCATTCCCATAATCACAAAGTAATACAAAATCGACAATCACAAAATACTGCTTCAAATAATAAATCTTGTGTTGTAGTTAAGTACTTTACTTACCTCGTGTCCAAACTTTCCAACTCTATCCTCAAAATACTTCCTTTCAAAATCCTTTACAATCGCCTAACACCATACATGTTTTTCTTTGTCAAATTGGTTTAGTACATAAATCCTTCTCTATGCCACTTATATAAATTTATAATTTTAGCTTAACTTTGATTCCTACTCTCCATTAGGGGATGAATTCCCTTTACTTATATAGATGAGAATTTTCCCCTACTCACCTACTAATACCAACTTAAAGACAATGCTTCTGTCTCCCAACTCATTTCTACAACTAAGTACCAATATAACAAAGTACTAAAGGTTAGGTTAGAAGTACTAGATAAATAGCAACTTACTATTTGTATCAAAATCGATGTGGGATTTTAGTATGATTTTGAAAACTTGCAACACTTAGGAGAAACACTATGGCTCTTAACGTTTCAAGAGTTTGCTTTCTAGTTCATTTGTTAACATAACCCAACACTTTATTGACACATGTTTATACTCTTTTAATCACTTGTGGGATCTTTAAGATTATCTCTTAAAAGGCAACTATAGTTATCTTTTAATATTACTAATTTTACTACGCATTAAGGGTGTTGGAAGCCAAGTGCTAACAAGACGACAAGATTTTGCAGGGACCAAGCGAGATGCTCAAAGTCCTAATCACACTTGGTTTCTATTCAAAACTTTAAACCCATTATTCTTAAGTAGGCTCCTTGAGCCTTGAACCTCCACACCTCTTCAATGTGGGAGGAAAAACTTAGTTCCTCTATTTTGCTTCTAGTGCAAACACTCTTACCACTTATATAAGAATTATAGGTTCTTTAGTTTCACATCTTTTCGATGTGGGACTCTATTATTCTTAACTCAACAAACTAGTTGACCCAAGTATAAAAGTCCCTTGGGAAAAATATAGAGTTTCATGATCAAATATTATATAAACCCATTTTACCATCTTTCTTTATAAAAGCTGAGTCTACCACACCATGTAGTTAGCCAATCAGAGATTTTCTCATAATTTTCAGCCAATGAGAAGCCACCATTTCAATTTCGACCAATCAAAATTCACAAAATTATTTCCTTTTTCACAGACTTAACCATGATGTTAACCACCTTGAGTTAGCCTTAAATTACTTTAATTAATGTTTATACTTTTTATCATTAATTCAAATTCAAATTCAAAAACATTTCCTTTTTGACTTTTAAACATTACTTACAAATTTAACATAATCATTTCCTTTTTGAACTTTTTGCCATTACGAACAAATCTCTCATTTACAAATTTACTATTTTACAGTTTCGGATTTTCTCATTACTAACAAATCTATAATTTATAAATCAACTATAATTATATACATGTATAAATAATTATGGCATAATATGCATTAGCTTAAATCATGCATGTTTAGAATAATTTGAGTTAGCTATGATTATGACATAATATACATTAGCTATGATTATGACATAATAATGTGAGACATGATTTATTCAATCTCTGGATTTGACTTTATTTTTTCATTTATTTAAAGTGTTAGATTTTCCTGTATCCTTGCGTATAATTAATGTTGAAAACTAATTTATATTTGTAAATAAATAATTCTTCACCATAATCAACTCAAATTAATTTGATATTTGAGAGATTTTTTATTCTGACCACTTACACCAGATTTATGAAATCTTATGATATTTGACATTAAACAAATACAACCAATCAGAAATAAATATTATCTTCAAAAATATATTAATTGCACAATCTACTCAACGTAATTTATGCATATAATCAATGTTGACCACTATATTTTTCCTATATAAAGAGCTTTACACATATTTTGAACTCACATTAAAAAAATTCCTCTCAATAATAAACACTTTCGCTTACATCTGCATAATGCAAGGTTCTCGCTTCAGTCGTATTGCTTCTTTGACAACAGATAAGACAAGTTGGAGAATCAAAGTACGCTTGACTAGGATGTGGCCTGGATTCAACGGCACAACAGGTGACTTCAAAGGCTTGAATCTCATATTCCTCGATGATGACGTAAGTACTGATTCCCACATATCATGCACATAACTCATTAAAATATAATATATCCATATGTCATACACCAGTTTAATTAAATATGTCTGACACATGCAGAAAACCCACATTCATGCTTATGCTGGTCCGGAATTTTATAACGGTCAAGATGTGGAACCTACAGAAGGACATCTTTACTCGGTTTCCAATTTTACTGTTGCGGAATCTAGGTTCAACCATTCCCCAGTTAGTAATAAAAAGTGTATATTTTTCCAAAAATATACAAAGATGGAGCGGATAACAAAAGAGGATGAGATGATTCCCCGTCACAAGTTTGAATTAGTCTCTCTTGGATGTTTGCACACACGAGTCGGTGAATCGAGAATTCTTACAGGTATTTTTTTAGTAAATAAATTATCTAAGTTCCATTTTAAAGAAAGATAATTAAATATCCCATCTTTCTCCAAAGCAGATGTTATTGGCGTTTTTGAGGGTCCAGGTACAAATTCTTCACGCCACACCCAAAAAGGAATAAAGAATATCTTCATGTTTGACATTGTTGACGGCAGGTAAATATAAGATGAGATACGATTTCCAACATGAAATTTTTTTTACTTATGATTTTTGGTTAATTTTTAAATTTTTAGCTTGCGAGCTAGGGTCACGGTGTGGGACAAACTTGCAGACCAATTACGTGTTGATGTAGAAAGTCTACAAGGTGATGCTCATATAATAATTATTACTGGCTGCAAAATTACAACCTACAACAGTAAGAAACATGCATCTACATTCATATTTATCATTAGATAAATATTAACAACTTATCAACAACGATTCTAATTTTTTTTATGTTTGGTATATTTTTAAAAAGGTATGATGCAAATCAGTTCATATGGATGCTCGAAATACTATATAGATTTAGACTATGAAGCTGTACATATTATCTTCAAAAATATATTAATTGCACAATCTACTCAACGTAATTTATGCATATAATCAATGTTGACCACTATATTTTTCCTATATAAAGAGCTTTACACATATTTTGAACTCACATTAAAAAATATCAGTTAAGCATTCTAAGGACATTTTAATATCAGGCATCTTGCACTTATGGATACCTCCAATTCTCAACAAGGCAATGCATCCACGGGGGAAAAACGAAAAAGAGGTATGATCATGTTTTTGCACTTTTTAAATCCAGAATTTGACATTTTTGTATTGTGTTGGATCATAGGAAGACCAAAAAAAATTGATGTAACTGGATCTTCAAACACTTCAGTGAATGGAACGATTTCAGGTTTTGAAACTTTTTTGTCTTCTCATCTTTGTCTATTGGATGCACACGTAAATGCACACATCGACAAGTACCATTACTTCATGCTAAGATGCCTACTATATTTTCCATTACTTTTAGGACAATATGCTCCACAACCATTTGTAAACACATTATTGCCGGTTTACAATAGTTTAAAACCAACACCATACAATCATCATTTCACAATTCCAGTGACTCCAAATAATATGGCTTCTATTCTTAACAGAGGTAAGTATATAAAATGTTTTTACAAACCAATGTTCTCTTAATTATTTATATTAATTATTTATTAAATATTTAGCAGAAAGAACTCCGTTGACCCTCGCAAGTACTAATATCAGTGTTCAGCGACCAAGACTGCAAGAAGGTAATATTTAAGAGATTTCACTTTCTCAGGATGTGAGATGTTTGATTAGTATAACATTCATACTCATAATTTAACAAATATTCATTGTATTTCTACTGTGAGCTGAAAGTGAATTATTTATAAACTTTAATCTCAATATATTGGGTTTCTTTTCCAACTTATTCGGACAATTTAGCCCACATCTATCTGCAGAATCAGGCTTGAACGTTCATAACAGTGTATCACCGACATTATACAACCATCATTATAGAATGACGCAAACTTCCAATAATTTTTCATCCTGCCCTATCAGAGGTACTTCTATGTCCCAGTGATGTGATATTTAATCTCTATTTGTTATTTATACAAATCATTTTGTGGTGTTAGCAGAAATGTTTTTTTTTATATTCATTATTGATTATATATTTTTGGCGTATCTATGTAATGTTGTCAAACTCTATCAAAATCTTAAAATACATCAGGCCGTCCTAGAAAGGTGTCTGCCAACACAACACTTGACAAAGAGAATCATTTCCCAGGTATCACAAAACTATTTTCTTAGTTTCGAAATAGATTGATAAGTAAAATATTAATACTTGGACTAAATAGAAAAATTGACAATAAAAAACAAATTAACAACTTTCCATTGCATTTCAGGAAATAATACTAGAGAAACTTCTATACTAACGTCACCTCCTCAAAAGAGACCAGTTGGTAGGATTAATATGGATTTTTCTTGCAAAATTATTAATGATTCTATATAGTTTTTTATTCTAATACAATCTAATGAATAATGATGCAGGACGTCCTCAAAAGATTACGGAGAATCCAGTTTTTACATGTATTTACTTTTCTGGTAGTTTTGTGTATGGTAGTTTTTATATAAAATTTGTGTTCTCTTTCTTTTCACATTTACTTTCCACATCCCCTCTACGTCCTTTGTTACCGATATTACCAAGTGCAATGACATCTTACAAGCCTAATAGTACAATACAAACACCATCCACATCGCAAATGGGATTTGGTGTGTATGAATTTTTTTATATATTTACTCAAATCTGTGAAAAATCTGTTTGTTTATTTTTTTATACTTTTTATCGGTTACATAATGAAAATCTATTTCTTTATTTAATAGACCATGGTCAATTCAGTACTTTAGAAAGAGGACACTCTGGAAATGAATGTTCTTCAACAAGACGTCCAATTCTAGATATGCCGATTGGGTCAGGTATTGGTTGTACATCCAATATCAATTTGCTATTTATAATCAAACGTAATGTACTCATCAACATGAATAACTTTTACAGGAAATTCGGGAGCTCAGAATACCCACAATGAAAATACTGCATCGTTCAGTCGTTCTAAAAATCCTGTTGTGAATTTGTTGTCATCTTTTGATGACGCGAGTGAGTTAGCATCATGCAATGATGTGCAAGGTATTGAATCAACTGTCTATAAATTTTTCCTTTACATTTACATGTTTGGACTAATTTGAAAATATTTTATACATTGATTACTGTATAATGACAACTATATATTAGTACTCTATAGACTATTACTTTACCATGCATAGCAGACAAATCTAATAAAATTTTAAAAATATATGAAGATGATTTTATCAGTATTGACAATGACGATGTCTCCGAAGATGAAATGGATGATGATTCTGAGATGACAACTGCAAGGGGAGGTATTTTTATAATTACTACCAGCTAAGCACATGCATATTCTTTTAAGTCGTTATATAACCAATCTTATATATATTTCTAACAAGTGTCTACTATTTTACTATCATTAGATGTTCCAACTGAATATTTGAAATTAGGCCCACCACAGTATAAGTGCAAATCCTGTCATTCTATAATGTGGATAAAAGAGAGGAATAATAAATCAGCATCAGCTAAGTCTGAACCTACATTCTCAATTTGTTGTGCTGCTGGACAAATTGAGCTACCTAAGGCAAAGCAACCTCCTGCATACCTTGCTCAACTACTATTTGGAGGTCCTGAACAAAAGCATTTCCATGACCGTATCAAAGTCTATAATTGCATGTTTGCTTACTCATCATTGGGGGGTAAAGTGGACAAGTTTGTAAATGTGCATGGCGGTGGACCATTTTGTTATCGACAAGGTGGACAGAATCATCATAGCATGGGGACTTTAAAACCGGTTGAAGGTGGCAATCCACGATTCTGTCAATTGTACTTCCATGACACCGAGAATGAAGTTAATAACAGGATAAATGCAATTCAATCAAATAATGACAAAGATAGTACAAGACCTGAAATTGTACAAAATCTCATTAGAATGTTTGATGATGTGAGTCCTTTAGCAAAAAAATTTCGGCAAGCAAGAGATCGTTTTCAAGAGGAGGAACAACCAGAACTTATGATTGTTCTCAAAGAATCCAAGTCCGTATCTAGGTGAATAAATCATATTTCACCCACTCCAGATTTTGCAGCATTGATTGTAGGCGATGAAGATCCAAACTGTGGTGAACGAGATGTTATTCTCCATCTTAAGTAGGGTGGATTTGTGAGAATAAGTTTCATACATCCTCTTTTTATGGCACTCCAATATCCAATTTTGTTTCCATTTGCTGAGGATGGCTTCCATAAAGGAATCAAGTACAGACGCACACCTGAAAATACTAATAAAAAAGAGAGTGTGTGACGTTAAAGGACTACTATTCTTACCAATATCATATCAGACCAACTGAAGGTTAATTTTCTATATGTTTGCTATATATGTCGAAAATTATTCATGCCAATATGTTTTAGAAATCAAATAGATAATTGAACTTCAATTTTGTAACAGCCCGATTTATTGAAATATTTCTTTAATTTAATTATTTTGATTAATACATCTCACTTTTATGTAGGAATGACCTTACGATATGGTAGGCGTCTGTACCAGCAATATATTGTTGATGCCTTCTCCATTATCGAGCAATCACGTTTGTTTTGGTATAAAACTCATTAGAGTACTGTCAGGGCTGGTATGTACCAAAATATACGTGACCATGTAAGGAGAGGAGACGAAGATCCAAATGCTATAGGCAAGTCTTATATTCTACCGGCATCGTTTACGGGTTCGAGACGATACATGAATCAAAACTTTCTTGATTCTCTTGCCATATGACGTGCTATCGGACATCCAGACATATTTTTAACTATGACAGCTAATCCTAAATGGCCAGAGATTCAAGAAATGCTTGACTATACTCCTGGCCTGACTGCAAATGATGCACCAGATGTAGTTGCTCGAGTTTTTAAGTTGAAATTAGATCAATTGTTGCATGTCATCAAGAAAAAAATTTCTTTGGTCGCTGTATTGGAGGTATTTACTTTCCTATAATATGTACATTGTGTTTTATTACGTAAGTGTTTTTCTCTCTTTACACATGATTATATATAATTTGCTTAGATTGCATGTTGTTGTATTTAAAATAGATGCATTTCATCTAATCTCAAATCAATTAAAACACTTTTCATTACATACTGAAAGGAATATGTCCTAAGTCCAATCATGTATGAGGATTTAAGAATAACTTTTATGTAATCTGTTATTCCTAGTGGACTAACAATGAGATTTACAGAAGGGGGGTTGAATGTAAATCTCAAAACTTTTTCAAGTTTTGAGCAGTTTTGAAGGCTTTGTGTTCAAGATAAACAAGTGTGTGAATTGCTTTAAGCTAATACAGACAGATATATATTCAAGCACTAATGTAAAGAACACAACAGACCTTAAAAACTTTTCTGGTGGATTGTTGTTCCACCAGAGATGGTATTTCAGAAAATCTGTGATTCAAGATGTTGATCACAGCTGCATCCTAGTACAAACTAGATAATTTTTCTCTCAAGATTTTTCTAAACAGCACTGGAAAAATTCTCTTCTAATTACTAGCTGCTACTTGGTTTATATATCACCAAGTGTACAAGTGAAGGCAAAGATAAAAATACAATAATAAAATAAGTTCTCCACTTGTTTCTTCTCCATATCGCTCAAGTACTTTGTTGACTATTGCCTCTTTGTACTAGAGTAGAACGGCTGCTTTTTCTGATGTTCCTGAAATTAGGCTTCCACATTTCATTATTCTCTGACAACCCATGTGCCTCTGTCTGCTGTTACAACTACCACTTATCAACTGCTATTTAACAGAACATCCGTTGAAGCCTTCATCCGTTGATGGCTTTATCCGTTGATGTGTTAGCAGTTGAAGCTCTATCCGTTGAAGCTTTAGAGATATCCGTTGAAGCTTTGTTTCTCATCCGTTGAAGGTCTTTAAGACATCCGTTGATACCACTTCATTTATACAAAATTACAAGGCATGAAATATTTACAATTGGCCTTCCTATTTGCATATCTTCTAGTAGTCAACATGACTTATATTTTCTCTCAACTTCTAAGAATTATATCTTAAATACAGAGACTGAAATGTGCTACAACACTAGACTTATTTCTAAGTAAAGCTGCACCATCAACGGATAGCCAAAGTGGTCTTATCCGTTGAGGCTACAAACGCTAAACTTCTACTTAAGTGTTTTGTTAAACATATCATCAAACTAATGGACATATATTCCTAACAATCTCCCCCTATTTATGTCTATAAGAATTGTAGACATAAATTCAGGGTTAACTTGATGATAACAAAACACTTAACAAATATATGAATTGAAACTAAGTAGAAATTTAAAAGTGCTGCAAAAGTGTATGTACTAGGAGGTAATTGAAGATTTACAGAATTTTCAAGGGTGCTCCTCTAGTCTGAGCAAATCATCTTTTTCTTCTTTGTTCCCTTGTTTTCTTTCCTAGCCCTTTGTCATTTTCCTCTATTTGGAGTTGGAGTTGTCTGTAGAATTCAGCTTCATCTTCATCACTGATATCCAACTTAGATTGCATTTCCTTGAGAGTTTCATTGCTGGCAATCTTGAGTTGGTCTTCAAGTCTGAAAAATCTTCTAACTCCTTTATCATCTCTAAATTCCATCAACCAATGAGGTGATTTGTGAATTGTAATTCCCCTTTCTGGAATGAGTAAAGTTCTGGGCAAAGCATTGGGCTCCTTCCAAGTTTTCCTTATGTTGGCAATCTTGTTGAGAATTTCAGTCTTGGCAGTCCTGGTAAAGCCAGAATCCTTTTGTATGGATGAAAAGACTCTGATCAAGGTAGAGTAGCCTTCATTCAGAATCCTGTAGAGAGGCCATGTTCTTTCCCCAGCTCCTTTGTATCTGAACACCAATCTCTCTGGTAGCTGTCTGTAGGCAGCTATTCCCCTTACATCCTCCAGCTCATCCAGATAGAGTTCAATGTCTGAAATTTCTTTTATGTCACAGATGTGAACATAATCATCTTTAGAAATGGGTGGCTTAGGCTTAGGTTTTTGTTTTTGAGTGAATTTCTTAGAGGTTAGGGGAGGTATAGATTTGGATTTTCTTTTCTGTTTCTTTGGTAGTGGAAGAGTGGTTAAAAAGGTAGGCAATTTGATGGTGTCCCAATCAATAGGTTCCTCTTTTGGGATGATTAGTTCACCATGGATGTTTATAGTGGGATCAGCAACACAAGGTTCAGGTATGGAAGGTAGTGGTTTAGATATTGATTTAGTTTCTTCAGTGTTATCTTCACTCCTTCTATGTGCCTTGGCCTTTCTTCTGTTTCTCTTCTGCCATTCCTCTCTTTCCTCCATACTCTCACCAAATATACTCCCAAAAACCTCATCTAGGTTTGCAATCTTGTCTTCACCCCTGACTTCAATTCCTTTCTCTCCTTCAACTTGACTTGACTTTAGCTGTTGTTCAAGCTTTGCTTGTGCTCTTTTGTCAGCCTTGAGTTTTTCAGCTTCTTTCTTTAACCTTTTGGTTTCTTCCCTCTTGGCCTTTGGAAATTTGGGATGTCCTTGCATCACACAGATACTCTTTCCCTCTCTAAAGATAATGGCCATTTTCATTCTTTCAACTATGTTCTTGGTCTCCTTGTACTTTATGATGTTAGCACCCAAAACTTTGTCTTCATCAGGCTTTGGAAGAGGAAAG